>NW_026561960.1:93720-193847 GCF_028858705.1 Grus americana
GACTGTTGCACGCCCAGCCTGCATCCAAAACCAACTTAAAAACACAGCGGGGTTTCTGGAAAAGGACGCGCCGTTGGGGCAGGGTTTGATTCGGGAGCGGAGGGCACCGCGGCAAACCGAGCTCGGCCGTTCCCGCCAGAGACGCGGCGCCCGCGGTACCTGCAATCTCTTCGATGCTGTTGGCACAAATGTCCAGCAGCACCGTCCCGTTGATGATGCAACTCCTCAGCTCAGAGAGGCTGTGCAAGGACAGCGTGGCCACGTAGGGCTTGCTCCAGCGCTCGCCGCCGTCTTCCACGTCCTCCTCAAACTTCAGCCACCTGCGGACATCAGGCGCGATCAGCCCCATTGCGAGGAAACGGCCTCAGCTCCGCAACCCCTTTAACAGAGCTACAGGGCGGCGAGAGAAGGCTCCTCGCATCGGCACCTGCAAAAGCTTTGCCAAAGTCCCGGAGAGCGGAAAGCAGAGCCCGCGGGTGCTGCCGGCAAGGGGACTCCTCTCCCACCGCGGCCGGCAGCGGGGATTTACCTTGCCGTTTCCTTCCACTCGGCATCTTCACCCTCTTTCACGCAGATCTCATCCAGCTCGGTGAACAAGTCATGGGGAACGTGCTGCTCGTCCTCCTCGGTCCCGAGGATGAACTGCACTCGCTGGGACGGAGTGTCTGGGGGCAGAAGGCAAAGCCCCGTCCCGTTACCGTGCCCGAATACGGCCCGTCACGCTCATAGGCAAAGCGGGCATCGATCGGCACCATAAACATCGGGCTGGCCCCTCTGCCCTGGCTCTGTCCAGGCTTGCACAGAGCCCCAGAGAAGGAGAAGCATCTAATCCACCTCTGCATAAGCATGGGCACCTTCCCTTCCCCACAGTTCCATTTTTAAAGCCAGGATCCCTCTGAGGAAGGCAAGCCTAAATCCTTTATGCATTTAACTGTCTTAAAAAAATAAAAAAATAAAAATAAAAAAAAAAGAGAAGAAAGAGGAAAGTTTGGGAAAAGAGAGAGGGTCCTGCTAAATGATGCCGCTTTCCCTCGGAAGAACAGCAAGCCACTCAAACCGGCACGGGGACCTGCTTGCAGAAGACCCCAGCACCCACGTAGCCCCGAGGAGTTCAGTGAACGCTGCGGCGGGACTTACAGTGGTAGCCCTGCTCCGTCGGGGCAGAGTCCTTCTCCCGTTCCCGTTCCCGATGCTTCTGGCTGTGGGGACGGTGATGCCGGTGGCTTTGCCTCACCAGCGGCATCCGCACGCCCACGTACAGGGTCCGGTGGCCTGCGAAAAAGCGGCGTTTGCATCGTTCTCGATACCGCGGAGACGCTTGACGCAGATGCCGCAATTAAATCAGTGCAGCCACCCCAGGAGGAAACACCAACTTCTCTTAATTTTCTTTTAACTGGATCCCTGAACGTCACAGACCTGCCCTTTTTTCCCAAGCCTATTTTACTCAAACTTTGCAACGAGAGAGCAACAACAAGTGATGGTTCCCGATCATCTAAAATGCCAAGCAAGGGACGTCGCAGGGACTTTGTGCGACAGGAAAAGGCGCTGGGCTGGCGGCTCCTCTACCGGGATCTCAGCAGAGACTCACCTTCCAACTCCTCCTTCTCATAGTGAATATTGACGACGTTGCTCGTTCTTCCTTGGTCAATCACTGCCTCTTCGTCATCTCCCTGTTTAGAAAGGAGAAGGGAAAAGTTGCGCAGAGCTCCCTTACGTCCTCCCGGCCATCGTCCACCCCCGCGTCCACCCAAATCCACGAGCATCACGCCTCCGCGTGCCTCCTCCTCCAGGCACAGCCCTAAAAGCACGGACTTGGAGGAGGTTTCTCTTCCCATAACCCAATAAAACAGCCCGTAGCATCGTTCAAACACAAAAAAAAAAACCCAAAAAAACCCTCCAAGATTCGCACCCAGTTGCTCGATTTCTGAAACCGAAGTTTGAAGAAGAGCAAAATACCAAGAAAACTTGGGGACCTGGCAGGGCTGTTGGACGAAATTCAAGAAGCAAGAGCTACACCGTGCACTGGGAAACAGCCCAAAAGAACCAAACCCATAATTTAAAATAAAACTTCAAACACTGCGCTGGCATATGCTGCCCGTCGTACTAATGATGATGCATTAATCACAAAGACTTACTTAAAAAAAAAAAAAAAAACAAACCCAAAGCCAGAGAATAAATAACTTGTTACGATTTAAGATGCAAACACTAACGTGAAATCTGCTTTTTATCCCCCAAATTTCTGCTTCGACTGAACAGCATCACCTGCCACCGCGCGGCAGCGATGCTCGGGAAAGGCACCGGTTAATTTAACGACCAAGAGGAAGAAACGCTCCTGTCTGGAAACGAGTTTGCTGGTCCCCGAGTATTAATTTCAGAGCCGACCTGTTGCTAACTCCCCGCCAGCTCCCGGGACTCGCCCACGTAACCCGGCAGCCGGATTATCACGCGCCCGTGGCTTTCCTGTCCTCTCTCCGATGACGGCCTCCACCACCCTCCGTCCCCTCTTAGCAAAAATGCATCCTGCTCCCCTTTGGTTTTGCCAAAAAAAAAAAAAAAAAATCCCCAAAAAAACCAACCCCAAGAAACTCCAAACCCCAAGCCGGGAAAAGGTATGGGATGAAAGGGCTTAATAAAATCGCTTTAAATTGCAATTTAAAAAAAAAATCGCTGTTTAAAGAAAAAAATCGCGGTTTCAAAAAAAAAATCGCAGTTTTAAAAAAAAAAAATCGCGATTTAAACGAAATCACAAGCTCGAGCGCATTAGGTGGGTGTTGGAGTGGGAATACATGGGGCGGTTTGGGAGTCAAACACCCCGCGGGTGACACAGGAAAGTCTCCGTCTCTCTTAGAAACCGTTTTGCCCCCGTACTCCGACCAACGACGCTGAACCTGCCGCCGGGAGCCCTCCCCGGCACAAAGCATCTCCCCCCTCCGCATCCCTCTGCGCTCCGGGGAAATGCCGACGGGATTTCGGGGAGAGGTTTCCAACCGTTTGGGGCGGGGTGGGGGGGGCATCGGGGACGTTGGGCCCCTCGGCAGAGCCCCTACCTGTAACTCTTCCAGCAGCGTCATTTTGTAACCCTCGTCCTGGCTCATCCTGACGTCGGTCAGCGGTTTTGGGGTTTTGGGGATCAATCAAGGGGGGTTAGACCCCCCCCAGGACACCGCAGTAACCCTCACCGAGAGGAGCTCAGTGTCGCCCGCTGTGTACCAACTCCAGGTACACAAAAAGTGACCGTTTCTTGGAATCGGAATCTTGGGCATGGGCGGTTATTTAAAGCCACGCAACCCCAAAACTCATCCTGCTTGGAAAACTTAGTGGATGGGGAGAAACCAGCTCTGTTTTGAACCAAACCTACCCGGAGGAGAGAAATGGGGTGTAAACGCCGGGGCGAAAGGCATAAGCGGCGTTTTGGTGTGTTTCACAGCACAAGCTGCCAACATACGAGTGAGGCGCAAACCCTTGGGAAAATACCCGTTACGGGGCGGCTCAGATCCCCCGCTGCTTTTATATTATTAAGTTTTAAAGCTTCAGGAGGAAACGTAGGAGGAAACGGGACAAGTGGGGACCTCCGGGTCCATGGCGAGATGCTCCGAGCATCTCATCGCCCTTCCCCGGCCACCACAGCATCCCCAAAATCGCAGCGAGCCTCACACGGAGATGCCACCAAAGAATTTAAACCAGAGCACTGAAAGTGCGTGGTGATAGGCAAACAAAAGCCAAAGTTTCAGCAAATGAGGGGGGGGGTGGGGGGTGGCATTTTACTCCCCCTGAAGTGCTAAGGCATCCAGCAAAGATAAAAAATGTACAACTCTAATTAATCTTTGAGTCTGCCGCTTCTTCCTCCTCACGGGGAGGACTCCTCTCATCGTTCCCCTGCTCCTACATGGAGCCTCTCCCACGGGCTACAGTCCTTCACGAACTGCTCCAGCGTGGTCTCTCCCACGGGGTGCAGACCTTCAGGAGCAAACTGCTCCAGCGTGGGTCCCCCACAGGGTCACAAGTCCTGCCAGCAAACCTGCTCCGGCGTGGGCTCCTCTCTCCATGGGTCCACAGGTCCTGCCAGCAACTTGATCCAGTGTGGGCTTCCCACGGGCCACGGCCTCCTTCAGGTCCCTCCACCTGCTCTGGCGTGGGGTCCTCCACGGGCTGCAGGGGGAATCTCTGCACCCCCTCATCCTTCCTCCACGGGCTGCAGGTGGAATCTCTGCACCCCCTCATCCTTCCTCCATGGGCTGCAGGGGGAATCTCTGCACCCCCTCATCCTTCCTCCATGGGCTGCAGGGGGAATCTCTACACCCCCTCATCCTTCCTCCATGGGCTGCAGGGGGACAGCCTGCTTCACCATGGCCTTCACCACGGGCTGCAGGGGGATCTCTGCTCCGGTGCCTGGAGCACCTCCTGCCCCTCCTTCTGCACTGACCTGGGTGTCTGCAGAGTTTCTTACAGCTTCTCACTCCTCTCTCCCGCTGCAAAAGCTCTCTCTAACTGGTTTTTTTTTCCTTCTTAAATATGTTCTCACAGAGGCGCTGATTGGCTCGGCCTTGGCCAGGGGCGGGTCCATCTTGGAGCCGGCTGCCATTGGCTCTGTCAGACACAGGGGAAGCTTCTGGCAGCTTCTCACAGAAGCCACCCCTGTAGCCCCCCCGCTACCAAAACCTTGCCACACAAACCCAACACATTTGGGCTGGGTGCTGAGCCCCGCTCCATGCCGGCAGCTGTGTGGGAGGAAAATCCTTTGGGGATCTTCTGCCGGGGGGAATTTGTGGAAGGGGGGGACCCCAATGTCAGCTCTCTGTCCTGGAGCTGGAGGAGGTTGATCTAAACCTCGGGGCGGCACCACGCTCCCTCCCTCCCTCCCTCCCTCCCTCCCTCCCAGGCATGAACCCACCACAGCCGAGCAAGGAGTAGGGCAAATAATATGGGATAGGATAGTGCGTATATATGATGTCGGGGACAACCCTGGCCTGGCTTGGCAGACCCTCCCGAGGCTGCAAATTATTTTTCTTTATTATTAGAGCTTTTCTGGAGGATGCTGCACACAGTAAAGTACTTTACAGGACACACCCCCCACTCTGGGCACCTCCCGCAGGGACAATGCAGGATGCCACCATGTGCATTAAACCACATTTTCTTCCCCCATCCTTCTCTCCCGAGCAGATGGCAGTCGTACGAATCCCAAAGCGCCCAAAGCTTCGCCTCCAACATCAAGCGACACTCGGAAGGCACCTTCACCAGCGACTTCACCCGCTACCTGGACAAGATGAAGGCCAAGGACTTTGTGCACTGGCTCATCAACACCAAGCGGTACAGGTAAAAAGAGGAGAGGGGAAGGGGACCACGCTGGGAAATAACCTCCCACCACGCCACGATCCCAGTCGATAACGCAGTTTTAGAAGTTTTCTCTCCACCTGTTTTCTTATATTCGGCAGCTCCGCAAAGAGGTCCCCGAAGGAGGAGCCCCGTGGCGTCCCCTTCCCGGCCGCGTTCCCACCGCTCACGTAAGTCAGCCCAAACAGCAGACGTGGCCCATTAAAAACAAATAAAGGAATCATTTCAAAACGTAGCCACAAATCAGCGGGTGTGGTGCAAAGTCAGAGTCTGGCTTCCTACGCCTGACGCTGCTTCTCATTTTTGCTGGCTCACGGGGCTTCTCTGGTGTTTACTCGTAATAAAATAAAACAAGGAAAATTAAGCTGCTTTGGGGGAGAGTTGATAATTTACGATGGGAAGAGGCTGTTTTGTTCTTGCCGTGCTCCGTGCTGACGTTTTGCATTTCATTTCAGTCTCAACGCGGCGGGATCGTTTGCATTTACAGGGGATATTACCACGTTGCGGTCTCGTCGAAGCAAAGCATTTGCTCCTTTGCGAACGAGAAAATCCGCTGTTCCCAAGCTCCTAAACTGATGTTAGGGGGAGTTTCTAGTCCGTGAAACTGTTTGGTGGTTGTTTGCTTTTTATTTTGAAGGTACAATTAAACGGCAACATCAGCTTTCCAGCAGCATCAGCCTGGGGATAGTTGCACCCGTCCATCACTGCCAGCGATGGGATGCTCCACGGGAAGGATTTATCCATCACACGCAGCCGCATCAATCAATCCCTTCGGTGTTTCCCAGTCACCTCCTCCGAAAATTTGCACCCGCGGATCAGCCTTCCCTTCAAACCTGCATTTCTCCGGCTTCATTTTCTCTCTAACAGCTCCGAGGGCGCTGTAGATCCTGCGGCTTTCCCTAAACCGTAATAAAACCTTTGTTAAATCCGGCAGCCGGTTGGTGACGTCTCCAATGCTTCCGAGCATCCCATCGGGATCCCGCGCGCCGCTGGTCCCGGGGGATTTTGAGGCACCGGGCTCCGATCCCCGGCTTGGCTCAAGTGCCCCATTTTTCTCTCAATTCCTCGAGTTTTAGGTAAAAGGGTGATCGGGATGAACCTGCCTGACCCCACAGACCTGTGCCAGAAGGGATTTGGAAAGAAATTTAAAAAAAAAAAAAAAAAAAAAAGGAAGATAACTAGAACCTTTGGATTGAATGGTAATTAATTGTGTTGCAAATGGTCCAAAAAAAAGCCAAAATAGGCAGGGGGGAGGATCTGCTCACTCTGGATGGGGCGACTTCTCTCCTGTACCAACACCTTCACCCCCCCAAGTCCCATTTCTGAACTCCCCGCACACCCCCGGTCTGGCAGAGGTGACGTGGGTGATGCTGCTGTCGCCTCCCTCCTGCAACACAGAGCTCATTGCCATCACTTGCATAGAGAAATTAAAAGAATTTTTTTTTTTAAATTACATAAATCAATAAAACCCCAAACCCACTGATTTCAACTCTTTCCCCAATCGGTTGGTTCCTGACCCAACATCCCAGGGAGATGGATTTCCCCCAAATCAGCGCTGCCCACTCCAAACCCCCCCTTAAAAAGCTCCAAAGATGCCTCCAACTCCTCTCCTCCCTTTAAAAGACTCGGGAGCGGCACAGCAAGACACACGAGACTTTTATTATATTCTTTTCCCATTACGTTCAATGGGTGACAAGAGAAAAATCAGACAGACACGGCTCAGGCGGGTGGACCCGTCAGCCAACATCAACCCTTCACGGACGGGACCCACGAGACGGCGACACAGATTTATATTATTTGAGTTTTACAGAAGGAACCCAAAATCAATCAAAGAATAATTAAAACAAAACAAAAAAAAACAAAACACACAAAGAATCAAAGTGATAAATAACACAGATTTGCTTGATGGATTCCAACCCCCTCCCCCGCTCAGTTTTATTTACAACACGGAGCATTTCCAAACTAGAGCATCTCTTACCATAAAATAAATATATTTCAGCATCTCCAAAATGAAAAAATAGTGTCTGTATTTCTAAATGTAGCACATGGGGGGAAAAAATGAAATAAAATTTAAAAAAAGAAAAAGTGCCAGCACCTTATTTATTACCTTTTTACATCTTTTTTCCCCCCTTAGGGATTTCCATGCACCTACATTTTAGGAAACTTCTTTCGAAGGGGCTCCCAGGAGATCTGGGGAGCTCTTCGTTCAACCCGGCCCCGTTTTCCTTCCCGGGTGGGTTTCTGTCTTTTCTTTCTTTCCGAGCCGAAGAGACGCCAGGCACGCGCAGGGAACAATCCCAGCCTCCGGCCCCTGCCAGGAGGGAGCCGAGTCCAGCCCTGCGCTCTCCTCTTACGGAAAAGAACAAGGACAAAAGAAAAACTGGCCGCTACGAGAAGCCAAATAATTTCATTTAGGGACAGGGCAGCAAGGGGACTGGTACCACAACCGCCCAGCTCCACGCCCATGCCCGTCACCGGCTTAACGCTTCTACCTCCACGGGAATTCAAGTTTATTTTCCAACTGGTGGAGAGCTCAGGGCTCTCCCCCACTGCGACCTTTTCTCCCTGGGGAGGGAGGGACGGCACGGGGGAGCAGCACAGGAAGGCAGCGTGGACGGGAGGTGCACGGAGGAAGAGCAGCGAGAAAACCCAGGCTTTGCACCTTTCCCTTCCTCCAAGCACCCCACCCCCTTTGCTTTTTTTTTTTTTTTTTTTGGCCTCCCCTCCTTTTTGAAGAGCTAAACCAGTTTCCTCCCCCTCCACCGGTCACCCCGCCGTGCCGGCAACCGTCAAACTACGGTTTGCAAAGCCCCATCCCGTAAAAGCGTCCGATTTTGGCCCTGCTCGGTGATGTGCCGCTCTCACCCTTACAGAGCCATTTCACATTTTCTTTTCCCCACCCGCACGTCACTTTGGGTCGGTTTGATGCACAAAACGGTTCCCGCGGCGGATGGGAGAAGCCGATGGCAGGAGGGTTCGTGCGCCCGTCCCAGCTGGGCGCGGGGCAGCGGCCGCAGCCGCCAAGAGCCTGGAGCAGGTGCTGAGCCCCCAGCAAGGTGCAGGGCTGCAAGGGGACCTTTTCTTCTGGGTTGTCCTCTCCTCCCAGGCTCCAGGGCCACCCGACTCGACCGCATGTGCCTGGGGTGACGCCGCAGCCCAAGGACCCCCCCAAAACGTGAAGGGGGCACGAGAACCGTCTCTGCTGAACAGCTTGTTCCTGCAAAGCGGCAGGGAGAGGGAGGAGGAGAAGGCAGCTTCCCGCTTTCCTCCCAGCTCGTCCCACCCTGCGAGAGAAAAGACTTTGCAAGGACAGGGCTGAAAAAAGAAAAAACAAAACAACCAACCCCTAGAGTCCCAGGGAGGTAAAAGGAAGGAAAGCGGAGGAACAACGGGGGGGCAGCCCAGGGACGCAGAGCCCCAGGTCTCACCTGGCCTTTCCCAAAACCATACGCTGTATTCAAAGTATTCGATTTTAAGTGGTCCCTTATATTCGGTTTACGGCCAGGGGACAAGAAAGGGGCATTTCTGCATTTTGCAGCTTCCAGGCTGATGGCAGAGCCAAAGGAAAAGAAAATAAATACAATAAAAATAAAATTAAAATAAAATAAAAATAAAAAAAAATTAAAATAAAAGAAAAATAAAAGTCAAAAAGAAAATAAAAAGAAAATAAAAATGAAAATTAAAATAAAGTAAAATGCTGTAAAACTGGAGGGCAGGGAGCAAACGCTTTTCCTTCGCCTTAGCCCAACTGCTCGGACGCTCCTTAGGCTGCCCCGCCAGGGAGGACATCCCTCTCCTACCTGTAAGGGACGTGGGAGTGAACGAAAGCCTGGACCCCAAACCAGACCAAAAACCCGGCCGTGATAAAGAAGAAAACGGAGAAGGCGTCAAGTATAACAGAAAACTATTTGGAACATAAACATGAGTTTATATTTGGAAAAAAAAAAGAGAAAGGAGAGGAGGAATTAGATATTAAAAAAATAGCACTGAATGATAAAGCGCTAGCAGTCCCTCTACCACTACGCAACTGCAACAAACACACGCACGTACGCCCGGAGGCTCAACAACACCGAACTCCCATTGACCGTGATGTGCACCTCAGTTTGCTGGTCTAGAGATACTGAATGCCTGAAGCACACCAAGGATAACTGAAGACGTCTGCATGGCTTTCATGGGAATCCTCCAACTGGAAAAAAAAAAAGCAGTTTCTCCCCGTGTCCGCGTTGGCACATCCCTGAGTCACGTTCTCGCTCCTCTCCTTCAAAGTCAAGATTCCTAAACATGAAAACTGGGGAGGGGGAAGAATGAAAAAAAAAAAAAAGGGAGAGCATCATCAGTGGATGATGGGGTTTGAGCCCCGTTCGTGGGACCACCGCGGCAGAGAGGAGCTGGCTGGCGTGCCACCGTCCTCGCCGCTGCTCGTTTGCTCAGCATTGCCGGCCGAAGCACGGGAAAACCGTACGCGCGCGTCTCGTCACGCTCGCATGCGGTCCTTTACCTTTTTCCTCCCCAAATTCAGACTGTTTCTGTGTTCATAGGGAGAGTCTTCCACACGGTCGTTTTCGACATTTCATCCCAGATATTAATCTCGGAAGGATCGGTCCTGCAATAAATATTTTACATCGCAATCCGTGATTACGGGAACTGCTGCCGCCAAGTGCGTTAGCACCAGCAAGAGGACCAGGGGGGCCCGGGGAACCAAAGCTCAGCGTAAGCACCGGAGGTTTTGCTGGATGAGGAGTTTCGGGAGGCAAGCCTGTAGAACAACAGCTCCAGGCAAAGGCTCTTGCTGGCGTTTAGCCCTGGAGCGGGCTCCTAAGCCACTGCTGCTACAGGTCGTGCCTACACCACCTCTTTCTTAAATATGAGGATCTCCTGCTACCCTAAAGTCACTGATGATGCAAGTTTTGGGGGTTAAATGGGAGTTGTGCAGCCGCTCTGCGCAGGGGCAGAGCCCCGCCATCGCCTCCGGCAGCCCTGCCCAGAAATTTGATTTTCCCGCCGAGCGGACCGCTTTACCGAGGGACGCTCGATAAAGACGGTGCCAAACACCTTCAAACGAATCTTGCCGGGGGTCCTGGCGCTTGGTGGCACTTTACCTGTCGCTGCTTTGCTGTGGGATATCCAAGTCGCTGGTCTTCCCCACTTTCAGTTGAACCCAATTTGCAGCAGCAGCTTCCATCACCTTCTGGGACTCCTGACGGAAAAGGGACAAATCAAGTTCTCGGTCTTTAATCAAAGCGGAGATAAACTCAGCACCCAGTAAAGACGTTGCACGCTGTCCTCTCCTCCTGACCTGCGGCAGCTTTAGCTATCAGTGCAGCAGGGTATAATAATAATAATAATAATCTTTATTATAGGACTCATTTTTAAAATTATACCTCTAGTCAAGTGTTAAGCTCACTGCTAATTTAGGACAAAAGGTTACGATGTGTGATCCAGGCTATTAGGATCCGTTTCTGTTTAGTTCTGATCTTGCCCCGACATTTAAAGACGAGCTGTGGCAGAAAGAGGCAATCTCACAGCCCGAGGGAGACGCCCGGCCCCGAGCACCCAGCAAGCTTCACCTCTTCTTCTTTGGCTTCATTTTTGGCATCGTCCAACTTCTTCTGCTTGCTTTCTGGCATAAGGTCATCCAGAAAGCTGAGCTCTCGCTTCGAGAAGCAGAAATCCATCACTTTCCGGACAAAAACGAGAGCCAAAACCTTCACGAATAAGAGGGAAGATGCAGCGAGGTCAGAGATGATGCCACAGCTCGCTCCGACGCTACAAACACCCCGACGCCAAGCAGCACCGGCTCTTACCATCATGGGGAAGATGATGGCGGCACGCGACACCTTGATGGCCCAGAGCAGGACGAGGCAGATCAGCTGGATCATGGTGAAGCAATGCACCTTTCGCAAGGGGACGTGCCGCAGGTAGATGAAATCCGGCTGGTGTTTCGCCGGCATCCCAAACAGCTTCAAGCGATCGAAGAACTGTAAAATAACAGTGAGAAGTTTCTGGCCCCGGGGAGACGCGGAGGGAGTGTTCAGGATCTCACTTGCAATGAGAAATCCTGGATCCCACCGCGTTCCTCTGCGAGCAGCACCCAATTTTCCCTCCGCTCCATCTATAAACCGGCTTGCCCGCGAGAGCTGCCCACCGAACTGCAATTATTCCCCGTTATTCTGTTCTCAGCGTTTCTCAGCACGCTGAATCCCCCAGCAAGGATTTCCACCAGCCACAGAAATCGCCTTCCCTTCGCGCTGAATTCCCCCATTTTCCCGTAACCTGCCCTGAACTTGCCCGGTCCTCCCGGCCCTATACACCTCCTGTGCCTCCTCCAATCTTTTTCTTACACAAAATATTTTGATCGCTTGCTTTCGGAGAGGGGTTTTTCCCCCCATGCCACTGCTTTTTTTACCTGCTTCTATAGAGATGAAATACCAGGGACCCAACACGCTGTAAAAGAGGCCGTACCTGAATTCCTCTGAGCGACGACACACCCATGTAGAGAAAGACGCCATAAAGCACAGGCATTGGTATAAACTCCAAAAATAAATACAGAAATTAGTGCATTCTTGTTTTCAAATTGCATTTTCAGTATTACCGCTCTCTTCTACAGTCCCTGCCTAAAATTGCCTAAAGCCTTCCAGCTTCCACAGGGTTAGAGAGGTGTCGCATTTTAACCATCAGAGATTTTGTGCGTGCGAATGATTTAATGCTCTGCTTTAGGCTGAGCTTTTGAGTTACACTTCATCAGAATAATCCTGTTTTCCAGAAAGGTTGGAGGAAAATAGGTGATTTCGCCCATGCTACCATATGCCGCGTTCTGCGACGGTAGAAAAACATTTGTACGTGTTCTTGTGGCAACACGCAAGGAAGCCCACGGGGACGATTTCAGCGCGTTTAGCTACTGGGAACGGCTGTTCCGAGGCATCTGGGGGAACAAATTGCAACCGGTAACGTGCTGCCTGGTTGAAAGAGCAGAGGTACTGCTCTAAATACGCTTCATCGTAACCCATAAACACGGGTGGGCCTGAAAGACATCTGAAAATCCAAGCAGTTGGCTTGCTCGCTTGGCTCGAGCGTGCCAAACTGGGGTCTGAAGGGCTGGAAAGTGCAACCGAGGGTGGTTCCCACCACGGATCGAGCCCCAAGGTTTGGGATCACCTCCTCCTCTGCTCCACAGCTACTCAGGCCTGGAGAAAGGGGACTAGTTTTGCATAACCTCCAAAAAGCTCGCGGTTGTTGGGTGGTTTCCATTTTCCTCTTACCTTTAACACCGAAGTGAAGAAGACTGAGCAGCCCATGAGCACAAAGATCATCAAGCCAGTGACTCTCTGCTCTCGTATCCCCAGAAACTTGGGCTGTTCTCCTGGAGCTGAGCAGCCAGACTCTACTTTGAGGCTATTCACGTGGGTGATGGACAGGACGGTCGCAGCCACAAACCACGGCAGCCCCATCACGGAGCACACCCCCAGCATCACGGCCACCATGAAGAGGTCCAGGTGGTACCCGCATCCTTTCTGCGCGGAGCGAAACAAGAAACAGAGCATCTCACGGGACAAGAGCAAGGACAACGTCGCAAGTCAGACCCAAACAACCCTGTAGGAGCTCAAGTCGACGTCTTGAAAATTTAAAACACGAACTGGAAACAAATAAGGATGTATCCAGTCTTTGCACAAGCACCTTGCATGACAATCCGGCAGCAGTTCAGACAAAGTGGATTTGGGGAGTTTGTATCTACTTCTCAACCAAAAAACCACCTTACTATTTTTCATTCATAAAGACATTTCTACCACTTGCGAGTAAGATATGACTCTCAGTTATCCCTGGCAGCACATCAAAATGATTCGTTCCCCAGCTGCTGCTGACATTTTAAAACAAAAGCGTGCTTCTACAACGCTCTAAGCTTAATATGCTCCTCCGAAAGATTGCTCATCTGAACTCCCCTGTTGTCGTTTGCTCCCTGTGTCATCATTAAGCCAGGAGACCATCTTGCCACGCTGCCTGACGTTGTTCCAAACCAATGCCTTCACAAGGCATTTGGAATTGGAGCTTCTCCCCGTACCTGCAGCCCAGAGCGGGTTGCGGATGGGGTTGTCTCCTGCAGCCCCTTACCTTCAGCCTGTGCTCCTTCCTGTTCACGATAAGAGCAGTGATCTGCTGGTCCATGAATATCAAGATGGTGCAAAGCAGAGCTGGGATGAGCGCAGCCACCACCGTCCACCAAGGGTTGGGTCCTATGGGGTTGATGAACCACCCGCGGTCGTCTCTGGTAGGCTGCAACAAAGCACACACATCAGCCTCGTCTCCCAGCCCAGCTACTTCACCGGCTTGGATTTTCCCCTCCATCCCCGTGTCACAGCATCTCCCAGCCCTGGTTTCACGTCACCCCGGGGCTCAGCAGTGCCAGCATCCTCTTTGCAAGCACCTGTAGTTATTTCTCCTGCAGGTACCTAGTTTTGGGGCTGTCTTCTCATTTCCAGGAGGAAACGATGCACTTGGAGGTGGAGGAGGAGATGGTCACACCACCAGCATCTCCTCCAGACTCAGCCCTGTCCTGCCCCGGTGAAACCCGCTCCGTGCCACAACACCCCCCCTACCTTGAACATATGGGGGATGTGGAGCTTCGGTGACGGGATCCCAGTCATGAAGTCAATGAGCACCATGATGACGATGGTGAGGAAAACAGCAAAGTCACTTATTGTGGACCGCACCTGGGGCAAGAAACCAGAGCTGAAAGGGGCATCGCAAAGGGGGCCGCAACATGAGATGGAAAAATGAGAGACATCAACAACATTAAGGCTGGTTAACAAAATCCCACCACTCTGAGGACATGCAGCCAAATCCCTTGGTTAGCTACTGTTGCTGTGCTTGTCTCTGTGAGAGATGGTGTCAGACAATAAAAAAAAAAAGAGTTTAATTAGGTGGAAGAGGGTTGTTTGAATTCAAACCTTAAGTAAAAAAAATATTAAAAAATAAGGAAGCAGATGGCTGCCACTGCAGCCACGCTCACAGCTAAAATGGGAATAAGGCGCACTGAGGCATCGTATGTTCCTCAAAAGGAAGAAAAAGTGTCTTTTCCTATGGCAGCTCCTCATTTGAACCAACTTTCCCCTTGAGCATAATGCACAGAAGGTAAAAAAAAAAAAAAAAAAGGCAAATAACCCCGCACAACTTTGGAAGACCTCATTTCCCACTGCCTGAGCAAAATATCGCTCGGGGGCAGGTCGCGAGGCAGGTGGGAAACGCCACGGTCGTTTAGCACTCATGGAAACGAGGGAGGGACATCCAAGCTGCTGGAGAGTTTGGCCTTCAAGGTCAATGTTTCCCAGCTTGACCAAGCGGTGGCAAATACTGCTTAGCGCTCCGGGAAAGCCATTTTGGGAAATGAGTGTGGAGACTGCTGCCGGCCACCATCTTCTACCTACTCTGGTTGGGAAGTAACGGCTGCTTTTAAACTTCTTCAATAAGCTCGACAGGACAAAGGTGGAGAAGAAGAGGATGCAGCACCAGAAGAGGACATTAGGCGCGTAGGGGCCATTGCGTCCACAGGCAGGTCCGTGAAACTCTCCATGCAAATACCGACATTCCTGGAGAAACAGAGCGTCAGGACACAAAGGTAGTGCACGTGCGGCAAGGAAACCTGGGATAACTCGGGGCTTTTGAGGATCTTGGTCCAAGATCCATGACCTTGTAACTGCTGCTGCTGCTGCTGCTGCTGCTGACGGAGATTTATATTGAATGAGCAGCAGCTGAACAAGTGACACATCGAACCGCACAGAGGAGAGCGGAGAGGCGAGATGTGATGGGACACCATATCACAGACCCATGGCACATCCTCCGCTCGAATGGCAGGCAACCGTGGCTGAAGAAGACGCCAAGAGGGGAAGGAAACACTGGAAGTTCTTGGGGATAGAGAAAGAGGGAGCAGGGAAGGAGGGCTAAGACAACCGCGGAAGGAAAGGAGAAGAGACGAATCGTCCCTTCCCAGCGAAGGGCTCCCAGGACACGGCCAAGAGGGGATGAAGATGTCCTGAAGAGCCTCCCATCCTATGCCTGGGCTTTGCTTCCAGCAACAGCAGCCCGAGAGGCTGCTCAGACGTGCAAATTTATGCATGGACCTACAGACAGTGCTGAGTAAGCAAGCAAGGACTGGAGTTCTTAGGAACCAAGTAAGGAAGCTAAGGACTACCTTCAAGCAGGAACTTAAGTCCTCCAACTTCTACAAGAATCAAACCACCCACTTAACCTTGCTCCTGGTCAGAAAAATTGTCCTGCGACAGGGTCAAGGAGGACAGTTATTACCCACGATGTTGGGGGGACAAGGTGGACTCTCCTTCCCAGGACCAAGCGGGTTAAAACCACACGTTAGATTTAAAGAATGACTTTGCAGAGCAGCACTAGCACAGTCTGAAGCCCCTCATCACCCGAAGGGCTCTGACTTTTGCAAAATGTGAACGCCCCTGGACCCCGCGGCCGCGGAAGTAGTGGCTTGGGGCACTTACAGTCACCGTGAGGTTTTCCCAGGCGATGCCAGACACGTCGATCTCGTTGCTCTCCCAGAAACGCAGGGTTGCCTTGCTGGGATGGCTTGGTGCCTCACACTTACAGCTGGGAGGAGAAAAGCCAAGACGAGGGTGAGGGAAAGGCAATGGAGGTGCAGCCCTGAGCTCCTGCCAAGGGGCAGCAGCCTTTTAGGAGGAAAAAAAAAACTCACTAGTAGACGGTGAGGAAGTCGAGCTTGCTGTGCATGTGCACAGGGTAGGTCTCTCGCAGGTGACTCAGCTTCTCCAGAGCCTCGTAGATGAAGATGATGCAGATGAGGGAGGCGAAGGCTTCTTCGGTGAAGCGGGTGATGTAGCACACCAAACAGCTGGCGTCGGTGGCCACCAGCACTATGCAGAAGAAGGCAGTCCACAGCCCGATGCAGGCCCGCAGAGAGAGATAGGAGAGCGCGTACTCCCTGGGAAACCAAAATCAAACAAAGGCTGGAAAGGCCAGGAAGAGGCGCCGAGCCGTGCCTTCCTTCGGGGAAAATCACGAGCAATTTAGGAGCACGTCAAGGCTGCAGATGGTAAATGCACTTTCCATGTCCTACTACAGACAGCCTTGGGGCTGCGGTGCAGGGTGCGGACCTGCAGGAGGAGAGGCCAATTATTTCATGATTGTTATTTAACAATTAGCTTGTGTTAAGGCCTTGGAGGCTAATTGAGGTCAGGGCCCTTTGTGGAAGGTGGTGTCCTCCCACATCACCCCCATGCCCTAACACCAAAACCCCGGCTGATTTTGCACCCAGTCACCTGCTACCAGCAAGCTGGGGCTGAAGAATAAATTGAATTGCAATCAGGGTGTCTCATCTCACATCAAAGTCATCACAACACAAGGATCCCCATCCTTATGGCTTCTCCTCTTCCTGCTTCATTTTAACCCTAAAACCCCCAAACAACCTCATCCATCCTTCAGAGACCAAGGGCTCTTGCACCATCACATACTAAAGCAGCAGCGTGCAACGTCTGCGACACAGAAAACAACTGAAATCTAACAACTCTCACTGAGAAAAAGACGAGAAAAACATCTTTTCTCCACCACTGCCTCCTGAAGGCTCTCGCGGCACTCGGCCGCGGCAGCCGGCCTTACTTGCAGAATTTGTAGAGGATCTTTTCGAACACGAGGACGGGTCCAGTGCTGCCAAGGATGGTGAGAGGTTGGCCAGCAAAGAGGGAATACACCACGCCGGTCATGGATGCGCCCAGCAGTGACTCCATGGCACTCTGTCCAGGGAAGAGGCAGCAGCGAGGAAATAAATCAATGGGAAAAAGAAGAAAAAACCCAAAGCAAATTCACTGCAGCGAAGATTTTGCATGAGTTTTGCGCTCCCCCACGCCACCCAAGAGTGGTGCTCACGATGTGGCCGTCGGTCGCCTCCCCCAGCAGTCCCCCGAAGGTGATGACAGGGGACATGCAGGCACAGAAGAGGAAGAGGAAGGACGCCAGACACTGCAGGCTCAGACCATCCCGAAAGTCGCTCCAGAACCACGGGGCTTTGCGCTTCACGTCCAGGATCAAACCTCCAAAGAGCCTGGAGGAAGGAAAAACAAATAGACTGTTTCCCTGCAAGACCACACAGAGGGGGTTTTGCTGCAGAAGGACAAGCCCAAGCAGACAGTAACCTTCATTGCTAACCAGCAGCAGTCTCCTTCGGCCGTTTTATACCCGGCAGAAACCAAGCAAGCACAAAAAACCCCTCCAACAAAAAGAAAAAGGACCAAACCTGAAAGCCCATCCCCTCTTACTGCAACTGTCCCTTGCTTGGAGAAGCAGCAGAGCTCTCCCTGGAGGTATTTACACAGCTGCTTCCACCCCAAATCAAGAAAATCTGTCTGCAGTGGTGCTGTGGCTGAGCCCAGCTGCCCAGATCTCACCTGCCCAGCCCAGGGGACCGAGCTGGTAATGTGAAGCCCCTTCACTGAACCAACTAACCCCAGAAAACTGCTAAAAGGGAAGGTGCACGCTCCGATTCTAGAGGCAAAGAGAAAAAAAAAAAACAAACAACAAACCCCACAAACTATTAAAGCTCACACCTTCCCGTGCGCTCCAGTTCAGGACCACTGTGTTTCTCTGGCTTGCTGTGAGAAGCACTGTCATCGAGAGCTCCTGGCATCTTCCTTTTTCCCTGTTAAAAAGGAAATAAGCCAAAGCTATGGATTCGTAACCACTGGCTTGTTGGGCTTCTGGTCTGGGTATGTGACTGCGTCAAACTGGGACCTGGTGAATCTGGGTCCCAGAACAGCATCCCCGGCCGGCCGGCCGCCGGCCTGCCCGTCCCCCTCGCGCCTCCCTCCGCCGCAGCACCCACCTGCGAAGGGACGTTTTTCGGGGGCTCGATTCGGATCGATGGATCCCATTCTCCTGGCGGCAAGACCGTGACCTGATCCAGAAACTCGTCGATGCCGGCCACGAGGTCAGCCCGGTTCTCGGCTTTATAGGCAACGTCACGGAAAACCTGCCGACAGGAGACAACCTGCTCAGAGGACAACCCATCTCCGATGTCCTAAGCACTACAGTAAGCTCCTGGCTAAATGCAAGATCATTTTCCCCAAATTTCCTGCTTGTAATGGCAGGAAATATTCCCCCAAATGGAAAAATCTGTCCATCACGGTACTTGTAATCATCTCCTCCACGAGGTCCCCATCCCTCATGGCACACCATACCCTTTTGCTCAAAGCGGGGAAGTTTCACTGGCCCTGGCAACGCCACCACTGGGGACAGGGTGCTGGGGACCCCGGGGAGGTGCAGGATGCACACCGGGTGGGATTTCAACCTCCAAGAGGTGGGGTGATACAAATCCGTGCGTTTGCTTCGGCGTGTGAACGAGGGGTGGGCTATCTGGAGAGCTGTGGGCAGTTGGGAAGCAAATCCTCTTCCTCACTACTGCAGAGAGCTGAAGAAAACCAAAAATGACCCGGAATTCTCTCTTCTCGCACCTCATCCGTCATGATAGTAGCCATGGACCTGCCGATCTCATGGTACTGATGGGCTTTGCCTTCTGGTCCAAGCAAAACAAACAGGAACCTGGGCAAGAAAAACACAATGAGCGAGAAGAACGTGTCCTTGCTCAAAGGACACCCAAGGAAATCCCTGGGAGCCCCCAGCCCCGAGCGCAGCTCCAGAGGGGACACGTAGGCTCACCGACTCCGCCAGGAATTTGAAATTCACCAAAACCGATGGCAAATTTAATTTTTGGGCCAATTTTCATTAAAATTGGCCAAGGGGTTTGAAAGACACAGCAGGGAAGGGATGCGAGTGGGAGAAATGTCCTCGCTCCCCCTGCCCTTGTTCCCTTGGGACGCCAAACTGATGCATGCACCTTGATGTTCTTTCGTTGGGTGGGGGTTTTTTGAAATAAAATCTTTGTGCTTCTCGTTCAGACCTTGTTGGGATGGGAACTTCCGTCATGCCCGAGAGGAGGACAGCCGGGGTCAGGCGGACAAATGCCACGATGGGCTGGCGAAGGAAATCCAGCTCTCCTATGAGCACGTTGGATGCTTCAGCCCCGGTGGGAATTTTCTTCATGAAATGCAGCTGCGCCTAGGCACAACAAGCGATATTCAGGCAAATACCCCAAAAGCAAAGCCCTCAGCACTCTGCAGCCAAATTTGCAAGACCAAATCTGGCCCTAAAGGCATAAGATAGCTACGAGCGTCTCACCTTGCTTAAGTCCATCGCATTGCTCTCGTGGTTCACCCCATTTTTAGCTTCTGCAGTGGTAGGAGAAGGATGAGGGGTGAGTGTTTGGGCTGGTAGGAAAAAGAAAGACACTCAGAAAGACGGACAAGGAGCAATTGGGATGCTTCTCCTCTGCCAGGACAAGTCGAATGGGACCAGAGCCCTGCAGGAACCCTCACCTGGCTTGTCAAGGAGGTGCAGGTCTGACTGCTTCTTGCTCACATCAGCAAACGAGCGGACGATGGGAAGAAGGTTGTTTCTTTTCTTCTCATTCTGATGGTGATGCTTCTTCAGTAGGACTTCTCGAACTTTTGCCCGCACGTGCTCGTCAAACTCCGTGGACTGGTCTTGCGGGCCCAGGATCATATCTGGGGATGGCAAAGGGAAACGAAGCCGTCAGAGCAGAAACCCCCCCAGGTCCCAAGCCCTGAAGCCCCCAGGGGAAGGCTGTGCCACGCAGGATCCCCTGACACAGGCCCAGCCTTGCTTAGCAAGACATTTTAATACAGTTCAGCCTTTGCAGCGAAAGCAAGAAGTTTCTTTTGCTAAAAAACACGAGCAAAGTGCTTATTCATCACTCTGCTAAGATAATTATTTCCCATTCGAAATAATGCAATTTTCTTGCCCCGTCTGGCCTTTCTGTCTGACTCTACACATTTAAAAAAAAAGCTGGAAAAAACACACCAGAAAAAGCTGGTGTGACTGTTGCACGCCCAGCCTGCATCCAAAACCAACTTAAAAACACAGCGGGGTTTCTGGAAAAGGACGCGCCGTTGGGGCAGGGTTTGATTCGGGAGCGGAGGGCACCGCGGCAAACCGAGCTCGGCCGTTCCCGCAGAGACGCGGCGCCCGCGGTACCTGCAATCTCTTCGATGCTGTTGGCACAAATGTCCAGCAGCACCGTCCCGTTGATGATGCAACTCCTCAGCTCAGAGAGGCTGTGCAAGGACAGCGTGGCCACGTAGGGCTTGCTCCAGCGCTCGCCGCCGTCTTCCACGTCCTCCTCAAACTTCAGCCACCTGCGGACATCAGGCGCGATCAGCCCCATTGCAAGGAAACGGCCTCAGCTCCGCAACCCCTTTAACAGAGCTACAGGGCGGCGAGAGAAGGCTCCTCGCATCGGCACCTGCAAAAGCTTTGCCAAAGTCCCGGAGAGCGGAAAGCAGAGCCCGCGGGTGCTGCCGGCGAGGGGACTCCTCTCCCACCGCGGCCGGCAGCGGGGATTTACCTTGCCGTTTCCTTCCACTCGGCATCTTCACCCTCTTTCACGCAGATCTCATCCAGCTCGGTGAACAAGTCATGGGGAACGTGCTGCTCGTCCTCCTCGGTCCTGAGGATGAACTGCACTCGCTGGGACGGAGTGTCTGGGGGCAGAAGGCAAAGCCCCGTCCCGTTACCGTGCCCGAATACGGCCCGTCACGCTCACAGGCAAAGCGGGCATCGATCGGCACCATAAACATCGGGCTGGCCCCTCTGCCCTGGCTCTGTCCAGGCTTGCACAGAGCCCCAGAGAAGGAGAAGCATCTAATCCACCTCTGCATAAGGATGGGCACCTTCCCTTCCCCACAGTTCCATTTTTAAAGCCAGGATCCCTCTGAGGAAGGCGAGCCTAAATCCTTTATGCATTTAACTGTCTTAAAAAAAAATAAAAAAAAAAAAAAAAAGAGAAGAAAGAGGAAAGTTTGGGAAAAGAGAGAGGGTCCTGCTAAATGATGCCGCTTTCCCTCGGAGGAACAGCAAGCCACTCAAACCGGCACGGGGACCTGCTTGCAGAAGACCCCAGCACCCACGTAGCCCCGAGGAGTTCAGTGAACGCTGCGGCGGGACTTACAGTGGTAGCCCTGCTCCGTCGGGGCAGAGTCCTTCTCCCGTTCCTGATGCTTCTGGCTGTGGGGACGGTGATGCCGGTGGCTTTGCCTCACCAGCGGCATCCGCACGCCCACGTACAGGGTCCGGTGGCCTGCGAAAAAGCGGCGTTTGCATCGTTCTCGATACCGCGGAGACACTTGACGCAGATGCTGCAATTAAATCAGTGCAGCCATCCCAGGAGGAAACATCAACTTCTCTTAATTTTCTTTTAACTGGATCCCTGAACGTCACAGACCTGCCCTTTTTTCCCAAGCCTATTTTACTCAAACTTTGCAACGAGAGAGCAACAACAAGTGATGGTTCCCGATCATCTAAAATGCCCTGAAAGTATCCAACCTCTTCTCAAAGTCCAGCTTCAGCTGGACAACGCTCAGAATTGCTCGTTGAGCAGCAACAAAAGGTAATTATTTTGAAAATCTTTGTATGGCGCAAGGCGACAAGAGAAGATCAAATCAGTCCCATGATAATGAACTCCAGAACAAAAAAAAAGAAAACCACAGCCCTGAGTCTGCAGCCGTCAAATTATGCTCCCGGCTTGGAGAGCCCCGTGGCTAAAACTCACACCATGGCCTCCACGGGGGCTTTCTCCCTCTGTTTAAAAGCCGTCACGTTAAAAAAGGTGAAAAGAACTGTGCTTATTTATTTAGAAGCACGCCACGTTTTGCTGCACGTGACGCGTACGCCAAGCAAGGGACGTCGCAGGGACTTTGTGCGACAGGAAAAGGCGCTGGGCTGGCGGCTCCTCTACCGGGATCTCAGCAGAGACTCACCTTCCAACTCCTCCTTCTCATAGTGAATATTGACGACGTTGCTCGTTCTTCCTTGGTCAATCACTGCCTCTTCGTCATCTCCCTGTTTAGAAATGAGAAGGGAAAAGTTGTGCAGAGCTCCCTTACGTCCTCCCGGCCATCGTCCACCCCCGCGTCCACCCAAATCCACGAGCATCACGCCTCCGCGTGCCTCCTCCTCCAGGCACAGCCCTAAAAGCACGGACTTGGAGGAGGTTTCTCTTCCCATAACCCAATAAAACAGCCCGTAGCATCGTTCAAACACAAAAAAAAACCCCAAAAAACCCCTCCGAGATTTGCACCCAGTTGCTCGATTTCTGAAACCGAAGTTTGAAGAAGAGCAAAACACCAAGAAAACTTGGGGAACTGTCAGGGCTGTTGGACGAAATTCAAGAAGCAAGAGCTACACCGTGCACTGGGAAACAGCCCAAAAGAACCAAACCCATAATTTAAAATAAAACTTCAAACGCTGCGCTGGCAGATGCTGCCCGTTGTACTAATAATGATGCATTAATCACAAAGACTTAATTAAAAAAAAAAACAACAAACCCAAAGCCAGAAAATAAATAACTTGTTACGATTTAACCTGCAAACACTAACGTGAAATCTGCTTTTTATCCCCCAAATTCCTGCTTCGACTGAACAGCATCACCTGCCACCGCGCAGCAGCGATGCTCAGGAAAGGCACCAGTTAATTTAACGAACAAGAGGAAGAAACGCTCCTGTCTGGAAACGAGTTTGCTGGTCCCCGAGTATTAATTTCAGAGCCGACCTGTTGCTAACTCCCCGCCAGCTCCCGGGACTCGCCCACGTAACCCGGCAGCCGGATTATCACGCGCCCGTGGCTTTCCTGTCCTCTCTCCGATGATGGCCTCCACCACCCTCCGTCCCCTCTTAGCAAAAATGCATCCTGCTCCCCTTTGGTTTTGCCAAAAAAAAAAAAAAAATCCCCCAAAAAACCAACCCCAAGAAACTCCAAACCCCAAGCCGGGAAAAGGTATGGGATGAAAGGGCTTAATAAAATCGCTTTAAATTGCAATTTAAAAAAAAAAAATTACTGTTTAAAGAAAAAAATCGCGGTTTCAAAAAAAAATCGCAGTTTAAAAAAAAAAAAAATCGCGATTTAAACGAAATCACAAGCTCGAGCACATTAGGTGGGTGTTGGAGTGGGAATACACGGGGCGGTTTGGGAGTCAAACACCCCGCGGGTGACACAGGAAAGTCTCCGTCTCTCTTAGAAACCGTTTTGCCCCCGTACTCCGACCAACGACGCTGAACCTGCCGCCGGGAGCCCTCCCCGGCACAAAGCATCTCCCCCCTCCGCATCCCTCTGCGCTCCGGGGAAATGCCGACGGGATTTCGGGGAGAGGTTTCCAACCGTTTGGGGCGGGGCGGGGGGGCATCGGGGACGTTGGGCCCCTCGGCAGAGCCCCTACCTGTAACTCTTCCAGCAGCGTCATTTTGTAACCCTCGTCCTGGCTCATCCTGACGTCGGTCAGCGGTTTTGGGGTTTTGGGGATCAATCAAGGGGGGTTAGACCCCCCCCAGGACACCGCAGTAACCCTCACCGAGAGGAGCTCAGTGTCGCCCGCTGTGTACCAACTCCAGGTACACAAAAAGTGACCGTTTCTTGGAATCGGAATCTTGGGCATGGGCGGTTATTTAAAGCCACGCAACCCCAAAACTCATCCTGCTTGGAAAACTTAGTGGATGGGGAGAAACCAGCTCTGTTTTGAACCAAACCTACCCGGAGGAGAGAAATGGGGTGTAAACGCCGGGGCGAAAGGCATAAGCGGCGTTTTGGTGTGTTTCACAGCATAAGCTGCCAACATACGACTGAGGCGCAAACCCTTGGGAAAATACCCGTTACGGGGCGGCTCAGATCCCCCGCTGCTTTTATATTATTAAGTTTTAAAGCTTCAGGAGCAAACGTGGGAGGAAACGGGACAAGTGGGGACCTCCAGGTCCGTGGTGAGATGCTCCAAGCATCCCATCGCCCTTCCCCGGCCACCACAGCATCCCCGAAATCGCAGCGAGCCTCACACGGAGATGCCACCAAAGAAATTAAACCAGAGCAATGAAAGTGCGTGGTGATAGGCAAACAAAAGTCGAATTTTCAGCAAATGAGGGGGGGTGGGGGGTGGCATTTTACTCCCCCTGAACTGCTAAGGCATCCAGCAAAGATAAAAAATGTACAACTCTAATTAATCTTTGAGTCTGCCGCTTCTTCCTCCTCACGGGGAGGACTCCTCTCATCGTTCCCCTGCTCCTATATGGAGCCTCTCCCACGGGCTACAGTCCTTCACGAACTGCTCCAGCGTGGTCTCTCCCACGGGGTGCAGACCTTCAGGAGCAAACTGCTCCAGCGTGGGTCCCCCACGGGGTCACAGGTCCTGCCAGCAAACCTGCTCCGGCGTGGGCTCCTCTCTCCACGGGTCCACAGGTCCTGCCAGCAACGTGATCCAGCGTGGGCTTCCCACAGGCCACGGCCTCCTTCAGGTCCCTCCACCTGCTCCGGCGTGGGGTCCTCCACGGGCTGCAGGTGGAATCTCTGCACCCCCTCATCCTTCCTCCATGGACTGCAGGGGGACAGCCTGCTTCACCATGGCCTTCACCATGGGCTGCAGGGGGATCTCTGCTCCGGTGCCTGGAGCACCTCCTGCCCCTCCTTCTGCACTGACCTGGGTGTCTGCAAAGTTTCTTACAGCTTCTCACTCCTCTCTCCCGCTGCAAAAGCTCTCTCTATCTGGTTTTTTTTCCTTCTTAAATATGTTCTCACAGAGGCGCTGATTGGCTCGGCCTTGGCCAGGGGCGGGTCCATCTTGGAGCCGGCTGGCATTGGCTCTGTCAGACACAGGGGAAGCTTCTGGCAGCTTCTCACAGAAGCCACCCCTGTAGCCTCCCTGCTACCAAAACCTTGCCACACAAACCCAACACATTTGGGCTGGGTGCTGAGCCCCGCTCCATGCCGGCAGCTGTGTGGGAGGAAAATCCTTTGGGGATCTTCTGCCGGGGGGAATTTGTGGAAGGGGGGGACCCCAATGTCAGCTCTCTGTCCTGGAGCTGGAGGAGGTTGATCTAAACCTCGGGGCGGCACCACGCTCCCTCCCTCCCTCCCTCCCTCCCTCCCAGGCATGAACCCACCACAGCCGAGCAAGGAGTAGGGCAAATAATATGGGATAGGATAGTGCGTATATATGATGGTGGGGACAACCCTGGCCTGGCTTGGCAGACCCTCCCGAGACTGCAAATTATTTTTCTTTATTATTAGAGCTTTTCTGGAGGATGCTGCACACAGTAAAGTACTTTACAGGACACAACCCCCGCTCTGGGCACCTCCCGCAGGGAGAATGCAGGATGCCACCACGTGCATTAAACCACATTTTCTTCCCCCATCCTCCTCTCCCGAGCAGATGGCAGTCGTACGAATCCCAAAGCGCCCAAAGCTTCGCCTCCAACATCAAGCGACACTCGGAAGGCACCTTCACCAGCGACTTCACCCGCTACCTGGACAAGATGAAGGCCAAGGACTTTGTGCACTGGCTCATCAACACCAAGCGGTACAGGTAAAAAGAGGAGAGGGGAAGGGGACCACGCTGGGAAATAACCTCCCACCACGCCACGATCCCAGTCGATAACGCAGTTTTAGAAGTTTTCTCTCCACCTGTTTTCTTATATTCGGCAGCTCCGCAAAGAGGTCCCCGAAGGAGGAGCCCCGTGGCGTCCCCTTCCCGGCCGCGTTCCCACCGCTCACGTAAGTCAGCCCAAACAGCAGACGTGGCCCATTAAAAACAAATAAAGGAATCATTTCAAAACGTAGCCACAAATCAGCGGGTGTGGTGCAAAGTCAGAGTCTGGCTTCCTACGCCTGACGCTGCTTCTCATTTTTGCTGGCTCACGGGGCTTCTCTGGTGTTTACTCGTAATAAAATAAAACAAGGAAAATTAAGCTGCTTTGGGGGAGAGTTGATAATTTACGATGGGAAGAGGCTGTTTTGTTCTTGCCGTGCTCCGTGCTGACGTTTTGCATTTCATTTCAGTCTCAACGCGGCGGGATCGTTTGCATTTACAGGGGATATTACCACGTTGCGGTCTCGTCGAAGCAAAGCATTTGCTCCTTTGCGAACGAGAAAATCCGCTGTTCCCAAGCTCCTAAACTGATGTTAGGGGGAGTTTCTAGTCCGTGAAACCGTTTGGTGGTTGTTTGCTTTTTATTTTGAAGGTACAATTAAACGGCAACATCAGCTTTCCAGCAGCATCAGCCTGGGGATAGTTGCACCCGTCCATCACTGCCAGCGATGGGATGCTCCACGGGAAGGATTTATCCATCACACGCAGCCGCATCAATCAATCCCTTCGGTGTTTCCCAGTCACCTCCTCCGAAAATTGGCACCCGCGGATCAGCCTTCCCTTCAAACCTGCATTTCTCCGGCTTCATTTTCTCTCTAACAGCTCCGAGGGCGCTGTAGATCCTGCGGCTTTCCCTAAACCGTAATAAAACCTTTGTTAAATCCGGCAGCCGGTTGGTGACGTCTCCAATGCTTCCGAGCATCCCATCGGGATCCCGCGCGCCGCTGGTCCCGGGGGATTTTGAGGCACCGGGCTCCGATCCCCGGCTTGGCTCAAGTGCCCCATTTTTCTCTCAATTCCTCGAGTTTTAGGTAAAAGGGTGATCGGGATGAACCTGCCTGACCCCACAGACCTGTGCCAGAAGGGATTTGGAAAGAAATTAAAAAAAAAAAAAAAAAAAAAAGGAAGATAACTAGAACCTTTGGATTGAATGGTAATTAATTGTGTTGCAAATGGTCCAAAAAAAGCCACAAAAGGCAGGGGGGAGGATCTGCTCACTCTGGATGGGGTGACTTCTCTCCTGTACCAACACCTTCACCCCCCCAAGTCCCATTTCTGAACTCCCCGCACACCCCTGGTCTGGCAGAGGTGACGTGGGTGATGCTGCTGTCCCCTCCCTCCTGCAACACAGAGCTCATTGCCATCACTTGCATAGAGAAATTAAAATAATATTTTTTTTTTTAAAGAAAATAAATAAAAAAATCAATAAAACCCCAAACCCACTGATTTCAACTCTTTCCCCAATCGGTTGGTTCCTGACCCAACATCCCAGGGAGATGGATTTCCCCCAAATCAGCGCTGCCCACTCCAAACCCCCCCTTAAAGAGCTCCAAAGATGCCTCCAAGTCCTCTCCTCCCTTTAAAAGACTCGGGAGTGGCACAGCAAGACACACGAGACTTTTATTACATTCTTTTCCCATTACGTTCAATGGGTGACAAGAGAAAAATCAGACAGACACGGCTCAGGCGGGTGGACCCGTCAGCCAACATCAACCCTTCACGGACGGGACCCACGAGACAGCGACACAGATTTATATTATTTGAGTTTCACAGAAGGAACCCAAAATCAATCAAATAATAATTAAAAGAAAACAAAACAAAACAAAACACACAAAGATTCAAAGTGATAAATAACACAGATATGCTCGATGGATTCCAACCCCCCCCAGTTTTATTTACAACACGGAGCATTTCCAAACTAGAGCATCTCTTACCATAAAATAAATATATTTCAGCATCTCCAAAATGAAAAAATAGTGTCTGTATTTCTAAATGGGGGAAAAAAATGAAATAAAATTTAAAAAAAAAAAATTGTGCCAGTACCTTATTTATTACCTTTTTACATCTTTTTTCCCCCCTTAGGGATTTCCATGCACCTACATTTTAGGAAACTTCTTTCGAAGGGGCTCCCGGGAGATCTGGGGAGCTGTTTTAAGGCACCAAAGATGAGGAAAACACCCAGCACCCATCCTGCATCGATGGCAAAGGGGCTTTGCTACCAACCAAAGCGTCACGGGTCACTTCAAGGATGGGGTTTTTTTTCAGTCAGAAAGTGATTCCAGGAGCACCTTTGAGAGGGTTTTTTTCCCCCCCTCGTATAATTTTCCTCTGCACAGGGCAATATTAAATCCTCCCAAAATAAGGAGCCGTCCCTGGGTTTCTGGTGTCTAACGGGGGCAGGCAGCCGGAGCGCTGGGTCTCCAGCCAGGCTGGGGGGTTCCAAACACCATTGAGATGACCCAGAGTCACGTTAGAAAGTAAGACATCAGCTTTCATTTAAATAAAAAAAAAGTTAAAAATGACAATAAATACAGAAAAAAGAAAAAAGAAAAATCTAGCCCTGTAAGTAGCCAAAGCTCCAAATGGAGAAGCTGGGGCGCGCCGAGGAAGCCTGGTTTGCTTTTTAAATAAGGAACTGCCCAGGCAGCTGCCAAATTTTCGCAGCCCCCCGAGGCCAGGGGAGATGCAGATCCCGGCGGAGCTGGCCCCAGCCCGCTCTTCGTTCAACCCGGCCCCGTTTTCCTTCCCGGGTGGGTTTCTGTCTTTTCTTTCTTTCCGAGCCGAAGAGACGCCAGGCACGCGCAGGGAACAATCCCAGCCTCCGGCCCCTGCCAGGAGGGAGCCGAGTCCAGCCCTGCGCTCTCCTCTTACGGAAAAGAACAAGGACAAAAGAAAAACTGGCCGCTACGAGAAGCCAAATAATTTCATTTAGGGACAGGGCAGCAAGGGGACTGGTACCACAACCGCCCAGCTCCACGCCCATGCCCGTCACCGGCTTAACGCTTCTACCTCCACGGGAATTCAAGTTTATTTTCCAACTGGTGGAGAGCTCAGGGCTCTCCCCCACTGCGACCTTTTCTCCCTGGGGAGGGAGGGACGGCACGGGGGAGCAGCACAGGAAGGCAGCGTGGACGGGAGGTGCACGGAGGAAGAGCAGCGAGAAAACCCAGGCTTTGCACCTTTCCCTTCCTCCAAGCACCCCACCCCCTTTGCTTTTTTTTTTTTTTTTTTTTTGGCCTCCCCTCCTTTTTGAAGAGCTAAACCAGTTTCCTCCCCCTCCACCGGTCACCCCGCCGTGCCGGCAACCGTCAAACTACGGTTTGCAAAGCCCCATCCCGTAAAAGCGTCCGATTTTGGCCCTGCTCGGTGATGTGCCGCTCTCACCCTTACAGAGCCATTTCACATTTTCTTTTCCCCACCCGCACGTCACTTTGGGTCGGTTTGATGCACAAAACGGTTCCCGCGGCGGATGGGAGAAGCCGATGGCAGGAGGGTTCGTGCGCCCGTCCCAGCTGGGCGCGGGGCAGCGGCCGCAGCCGCCAAGAGCCTGGAGCAGGTGCTGAGCCCCCAGCAAGGTGCAGGGCTGCAAGGGGACCTTTTCTTCTGGGTTGTCCTCTCCTCCCAGGCTCCAGGGCCACCCGACTCGACCGCATGTGCCTGGGGTGACGCCGCAGCCCAAGGACCCCCCCAAAACGTGAAGGGGGCACGAGAACCGTCTCTGCTGAACAGCTTGTTCCTGCAAAGCGGCAGGGAGAGGGAGGAGGAGAAGGCAGCTTCCCGCTTTCCTCCCAGCTCGTCCCACCCTGCGAGAGAAAAGACTTTGCAAGGACAGGGCTGAAAAAAGAAAAACCAAAACAACCAACCCCTAGAGTCCCAGGGAGGTAAAAGGAAGGAAAGCGGAGGAACAACGGGGGGGCAGCCCAGGGACGCAGAGCCCCAGGTCTCACCTGGCCGTTCCCAAAACCATACGCTGTATTCAAAGTATTCGATTTTAAGTGGTCCCTTATATTCGGTTTACGGCCAGGGGACAAGAAAGGGGCATTTCTGCATTTTGCAGCTTCCAGGCTGATGGCAGAGCCAAAGGAAAAGAAAATAAATACAATAAAAATAAAATTAAGATAAAATAAAAATAAAATAAAATAAAAATAAAATAAAATAAAAATAAAATAAAATAAAAATTAAAATAAAATAAAAATAAAATTAAAAAAGAAAATAAAAAGAAAATAAAAATGAAAATTAAAATAAAGTAAAATGCTGTAAAACTGGAGGGCAGGGAGCAAACGCTTTTCCTTCGCCTTAGCCCAACTGCTCGGACGCTCCTTAGGCTGCCCCGCCAGGGAGGACATCCCTCTCCTACCTGTAAGGGACGTGGGAGTGAACGAAAGCATGGACCCCAAACCAGACCAAAAACCCGGCCGTGATAAAGAAGAAAACGGAGAAGGCGTCAAGTATAACAGAAAACTATTTGGAACATAAACATGAGTTTATATTTGGAAAAAAAAAGAGAAAGGAGAGGAGGAATTGGGTATTAAAAAAATAGCACTGAATGATAAAGCGCTAGCAGTCCCTCTACCACTACGCAACCGCAACAAACACACGCATGTACGCACGGAGGCTCAACAACACCGAACTCCCATTGACCGTGATGTGCACCTCAGTTTGCTGGTCTAGAGATACTGAATGCCTGAAGCACACCAAGGATAACTGAAGACGTCTGCATGGCTTTCATGGGAATCCTCCAACTGGAAAAAAAAAAAGCAGTTTCTCCCCGTGTCCGCGTTGGCACATCCCTGAGTCACGTTCTCGCTCCTCTCCTTCAAAGTCAAGATTCCTAAACATGAAAACTGGGGAGGGGGAAGAATGAAAAAAAAAAAAAAAGGGAGAGCATCATCAGTGGAAGATGGGGTTTGAGCCCCGTTCGTGGGACCACCGCGGCAGAGAGGAGCTGGCTGGCGTGCCACCGTCCTCGCCGCTGCTCGTTTGCTCAGCATTGCCGGCCGAAGCACGGGAAAACCGTACGCGCGCGTCTCGTCACGCTCGCATGCGGTCCTTTACCTTTTTCCTCCCCAAATTCAGACTGTTTCTGTGTTCATAGGGAGAGTCTTCCACACGGTCGTTTTCGACATTTCATCCCAGATATTAATCTCGGAAGGATCGGTCCTGCAATAAATATTTTACATAGCAATCCGTGATTACGGGAACTGCTGCCGCCAAGTGCGTTAGCACCAGCAAGAGGACCAGGGGGGCCCGGGGAACCAAAGCTCAGCGTAAGCACCGGAGGTTTTGCTGGATGAGGAGTTTCGGGAGGCAAGCCTGTAGAACAACAGCTCCAGGCAAAGGCTCTTGCTGGCGTTTAGCCCTGGAGCGGGCTCCTAAGCCACTGCTGCTACAGGTCGTGCCTACACCACCTCTTTCTTAAATATGAGGATCTCCTGCTACCCTAAAGTCACTGATGATGCAAGTTTTGGGGGTTAAATGGGAGTTGTGCAGCCGCTCTGCGCAGGGGCAGAGCCCCGCCATCGCCTCCGGCAGCCCTGCCCAGAAATTTGATTTTCCCGCCGAGCGGACCGCTTTACCGAGGGACGCTCGATAAAGACGGTGCCAAACACCTTCAAACGAATCTTGCCGGGGGTCCTGGCGCTTGGTGGCACTTTACCTGTCGCTGCTTTGCTGTGGGATATCCAAGTCGCTGGTCTTCCCCACTTTCAGTTGAACCCAATTTGCAGCAGCAGCTTCCATCACCTTCTGGGACTCCTGACGGAAAAGGGACAAATCAAGTTCTCGGTCTTTAATCAAAGCGGAGATAAACTCAGCACCCAGTAAAGACGTTGCACGCTGTCCTCTCCTCCTGACCTGCGGCAGCTTTAGCTATTAGTGCAGCAGGGTGAAGACCTTTCACTCCAAATACTTTGGGGGGATTAAAAAACGCTATTATGAGTAAACCTTTCCGTAGTATTAATAATAATAATAATAATAATCTTTATTATAGGACTCATTTTTAAAATTATACCTCTAGTCAAGTGTTAAGCTCACTGCTAATTTAGGATAAAAGGTTACGATGTGTGATCCAGGCTATTAGGATCTGTTTCTGTTTAGTTCTGATCTTGCCCCGACATTTAAAGACGAGCTGTGGCAGAAAGAGGCAATCTCACAGCCCGAGGGAGACGCCCGGCCCCGAGCACCCAGCAAGCTTCACCTCTTCTTCTTTGGCTTCATTTTTGGCATCGTCCAACTTCTTCTGCTTGCTTTCTGGCATAAGGTCATCCAGAAAGCTGAGCTCTCGCTTCGAGAAGCAGAAATCCATCACTTTCCGGACAAAAACGAGAGCCAAAACCTTCACGAATAAGAGGGAAGGTGCAGCGAGGTCAGAGATGATGCCACAGCTCGCTCCGACGCTACAAACACCCCGACGCCGAGCAGCACCGGCTCTTACCATCATGGGGAAGATGATGGCGGCACGCGACACCTTGATGGCCCAGAGCAGGACGAGGCAGATCAGCTGGATCATGGTGAAGCAATGCACCTTTCGCAAGGGGACGTGCCGCAGGTAGATGAAATCCGGCTGGTGTTTCGCCGGCATCCCAAACAGCTTCAAGCGATCGAAGAACTGTAAAATAACAGTGAGAAGTTTCTGGCCCCGGGGAGACGCGGAGGGAGTGTTCAGGATCTCACTTGCAATGAGAAATCCTGGATCCCACCGCGTTCCTCTGCGAGCAGCACCCAATTTTCCCTCCGCTCCACCTATAAACCGGCTTGCCCGCGAGAGCTGCCCACCGAACTGCAATTATTCCCCGTTATTCTGTTCTCAGCGTTTCTCAGCACGCTGAATCCCCCAGCAAGGATTTCCACCAGCCACAGAAATCGCCTTCCCTTCGCGCTGAATTCCCCCATTTTCCCGTAACCTGCCCTGAACTTGCCCGGTCCTCCCGGCCCTATACACCTCCTGTGCCTCCTCCAATCTTTTTCTTACACAAAATATTTTGATCGCTTGCTTTCGGAGAGGGGTTTTTCCCCCCATGCCACTGCTTTTTTTACCTGCTTCTATAGAGATGAAATACCAGGGACCCAACACGCTGTAAAAGAGGCCGTACCTGAATTCCTCTGAGCGACGACACACCCATGTAGAGAAAGACGCCATAAAGCACAGGCATTGGTATAAACTCCAAAAATAAATACAGAAGTTAGTGCATTCTTGTTTTCAAATTGCATTTTCAGTATTACCGCTCTCTTCTACAGTCCCTGCCTAAAATTGCCTAAAGCCTTCCAGCTTCCAGAGGGTTAGAGAAGTGTCGCATTTTAACCATCAGAGATTTTGTGCGTGCGAACGATTTAATGCTCTGCTTTAGGCTGAGCTTTTGAGTTACACTTCATCAGAATAATCCTGTTTTCCAGAAAGGTTGGAGGAAAATAGGTGATTTCGCCCATGCTACCATATGCCGCGTTCTGCGACGGTAGAAAAACATTTGTACGTGTTCTTGTGGCAACACGCAAGGAAGCCCACGGGGACGATTTCAGCGCGTTTAGCTACTGGGAACGGCTGTTCCGAGGCATCTGGGGGAACAAATTGCAAGCGATAACGTGCTGCCTGGTTGAAAGAGCAGAGGTACTGCTCTAAATACGCTTCATCGTAACCCATAAACACGGGTGGGCCTGAAAGACATCTGAAAATCCAAGCAGTTGGCTTGCTCGCTTGGCTCGAGCGTGCCAAACTGGGGTCTGAAGGGCTGGAAAGTGCAACCGAGGGTGGTTCCCACCACGGATCGAGCCCCAAGGTTTGGGATCACCTCCTCCTCTGCTCCACAGCTACTCAGGCCTGGAGAAAGGGGACTAGTTTTGCATAACCTCCAAAAAGCTCGCGGTTGTTGGGTGGTTTCCATTTTCCTCTTACCTTTAACACCGAAGTGAAGAAGACTGAGCAGCCCATGAGCACAAAGATCATCAAGCCAGTGACTCTCTGCTCTCGTATCCCCAGAAACTTGGGCTGTTCTCCTGGAGCTGAGCAGCCAGACTCTACTTTGAGGCTATTCACGTGGGTGATGGACAGGACGGTCGCAGCCACAAACCACGGCAGCCCCATCACGGAGCACACCCCCAGCATCACGGCCACCATGAAGAGGTCCAGGTGGTACCCGCATCCTTTCTGCGCGGAGCGAAACAAGAAACAGAGCATCTCACGGGACAAGAGCAAGGACAACGTCGCAAGTCAGACCCAAACAACCCTGTTTGAGCTCAAGTCGACGTCTTGAAAATTTAAAACACGAACTGGAAACAAATAAGGATGTATCCAGTCTTTGCGCAAGCACCTTGCATGACAATCCGGCAGCACTTCAGACAAAGTGGATTTGGGGAGTTTGTATCTACTTCTCAACAAAAAAAACCCACCTTACTATTTTTCATTCATAAAGACATTTCTACCACTTGCGAGTAAGATATGACTCTCAGTTATGCCTGGCAGCACATCAAAATGATTCGTTCCCCAGCTGCTGCTGACATTTTAAAACAAAAGCGTGCTTCTACAACGCTCTAAGCTTAATATGCTCCTCCGAAAGATTGCTCATCTGAACTCCCCTGTTGTCGTTTGCTCCCTGTGTCATCATTAAGCCAGGAGACCATCTTGCCACGCTGCCTGACGTTGTTCCAAACCAATGCCTTCACAAGGCATTTGGAATTGGAGCTTCTCCCCGTACCTGCAGCCCAGAGCGGGTTGCGGATGGGGTTGTCTCCTGCAGCCCCTTACCTTCAGCCTGTGCTCCTTCCTGTTCACGATAAGAGCCGTGATCTGCTGGTCCATGAATATCAAGATGGTGCAAAGCAGAGCTGGGATGAGCGCAGCCACCACCGTCCACCAAGGGTTGGGTCCTATGGGGTTGATGAACCACCCGCGGTCGTCTCTGGTAGGCTGCAACAAAGCACACACATCAGCCTCGTCTCCCAGCCCAGCTACTTCACCGGCTTGGATTTTCCCCTCCATCCCCGTGTCACAGCATCTCCCAGCCCTGGTTTCACGTCACCCCGGGGCTCAGCAGTGCCAGCATCCTCTTTGCAAGCACCTGTAGCTATTTCTCCTGCAGGTACCTAGTTTTGGGGCTGTCTTCTCATTTCCAGGAGGAAACGATGCACTTGGAGGTGGAGGAGGAGATGGTCACACCACCAGCATCTCCTCCAGACTCAGCCCTGTCCTGCCCCGGTGAAACCCGCTCCGTGCCACAACACCCCCCCTACCTTGAACGTATGGGGGATGTGGAGCTTCGGTGACGGGATCCCAGTCATGAAGTCAATGAGCACCATGATGACGATGGTGAGGAAAACAGCAAAGTCACTTATTGTGGACCGCACCTGGGGCAAGAAACCAGAGCTGAAAGGGGCATCGCAAAGGGGGCCACAACATGAGATGGAAAAATGAGAGACATCAACAACATTAAGGCTGGTTAACAAAATCCCACCACTCTGAGGACATGCAGCCAAATCCCTTGGTTAGCTACTGTTGCTGTGCTTGTCTCTGTGAGAGCTGGTGTCAGACAATAAAAAAAAAAAAGAGTTTAATTAGGTGGAAGAGGGTTGTTTGAATTCAAACCTTAAGTAAAAAAAATATTAAAAAATAAGGAAGCAGATGGCTGCCACTGCAGCCATGCTCACAGCTAAAATGGGAATAAGGCGCACTGAGGCATCGTATGTTCCTCAAAAGGAAGAAAAAGTGTCTTTTCCTATGGCAGCTCCTCATTTGAACCAACTTTCCCCTTGAGCATAATGCACAGAAGGTTAAAAAAAAAAAAAAAAAAAAAGGCAAATAAACCCCCACAACTTTGGAAGACCTCATTTCCCACTGCCTGAGCAAAATATCGCTCGGGGGCAGGTCGCGAGGCAGGTGGGAAACGCCACGGTCGTTTAGCACTCATGGAAACGAGGGAGGGACATCCAAGCTGCTGGAGAGTTTGGCCTTCAAGGTCAATGTTTCCCAGCTTGACCAAGCGGTGGCAAATACTGCTTAGCGCTCCGGGAAAGCCATTTTGGGAAATGAGTGTGGAGACTGCTGCCGGCCACCATCTTCTACCTACTCTGGTTGGGAAGTAACGGCTGCTTTTAAACTTCTTCAAGAAGCTCGACAGGACAAAGGTGGAGAAGAAGAGGATGCAGCACCAGAAGAGGACATTAGGCGCGTAGGGGCCATTGCGTCCACAGGCAGGTCCGTGAAACTCTCCATGCAAATACCGACATTCCTGGAGAAACAGAGCGTCAGGACACAAAGGTAGTGCACGTGCGGCAAGGAAACCTGGGATAACTCGGGGCTTTTGAGGATCTTGGTCCAAGATCCATGACCTTGTAACTGCTGCTGCTGCTGCTGCTGCTGCTGACGGAGATTTATATTGAATGAGCAGCAGCTGAACAAGTGACACATCGAACCGCACAGAGGAGAGCGGAGAGGCGAGATGTGATGGGACACCATATCACAGACCCATGGCACATCCTCCGCTCGAATGGCAGGCAACCGTGGCTGAAGAAGACGCCAAGAGGGGAAGGAAACACTGGAAGTTCTTGGGGATAGAGAAAGAGGGAGCAGGGAAGGAGGGCTAAGACAGCCGCGGAAGGAAAGGAGAAGAGACGAATCGTCCCTTCCCAGCGAAGGGCTCCCAGGACACGGCCAAGAGGGGATGAAGATGTCCTGAAGAGCCTCCCATCCTATGCCTGGGCTTTGCTTCCAGCAACAGCAGCCCGAGAGGCTGCTCAGACGTGCAAATTTATGCATGGACCTACAGACAGTGCTGAGTAAGCAAGCAAGGACTGGAGTTCTTAGGAACCAAGTAAGGAAGCTAAGGACTACCTTCAAGCAGGAACTTAAGTCCTCCAACTTCTACAAGAATCAAACCACCCACTTAACCTTGCTCCTGGTCAGAAAAATTGTCCTGCGACAGGGTCAAGGAGGACAGTTATTACCCACGATGTTGGGGGGACAAGGTGGACTCTCCTTCCCAGGACCAAGCGGGTTAAAACCACACGTTAGATTTAAAGAATGCCTTTGCAGAGCAGCACTAGCACAGTCTGAAGCCCCTCATCACCCGAAGGGCTCTGACTTTTGCAAAATGTGAACGCCCCTGGACCCCGCGGCCGCGGAAGTAGTGGCTTGGGGCACTTACAGTCACCGTGAGGTTTTCCCAGGCGATGCCAGACACGTCGATCTCGTTGCTCTCCCAGAAACGCAGGGTTGCGTTGCTGGGATGGCTTGGTGCCTCACACTTACAGCTGGGAGGAGAAAAGCCAAGACGAGGGTGAGGGAAAGGCAATGGAGGTGCAGCCCTGAGCTCCTGCCAAGGGGCAGCAGCCTTTTAGGAGGAAAAAAAAAACTCACTAGTAGACGGTGAGGAAGTCGAGCTTGCTGTGCATGTGCACAGGGTAGGTCTCTCGCAGGTGACTCAGCTTCTCCAGAGCCTCGTAGATGAAGATGATGCAGATGAGGGAGGCGAAGGCTTCTTCGGTGAAGCGGGTGATGTAGCACACCAAACAGCTGGCGTCGGTGGCCACCAGCACTATGCAGAAGAAGGCAGTCCACAGCCCGATGCAGGCCCGCAGAGAGAGATAGGAGAGCGCGTACTCCCTGGGAAACCAAAATCAAACAAAGGCTGGAAAGGCCAGGAAGAGGCGCCGAGCCGTGCCTTCCTTCGGGGAAAATCACGAGCAATTTAGGAGCACGTCAAGGCTGCAGATGGTAAATGCACTTTCCATGTCCTACTACAGACAGCCTTGGGGCTGCGGTGCAGGGTGCGGACCTGCAGGAGGAGAGGCCAATTATTTCATGATTGTTATTTAACAATTAGCTTGTGTTAAGGCCTTGGAGGCTAATTGAGGTCAGGGCCCTTTGTGGAAGGTGGTGTCCTCCCACATCACCCCCATGCCCTAACACCAAAACCCCGGCTGATTTTGCACCCAGTCACCTGCTACCAGCAAGCTGGGGCTGAAGAATAAATTGAATTGCAATCAGGGTGTCTCATCTCACATCAAACTCATCACAACACAAGGATCCCCATCCTTATGGCTTCTCCTCTTCCTGCTTCATTTTAACCCTAAAAACCCCAAACAACCTCATCCATCCTTCAGAGACCAAGGGCTCTTGCACCATCACATACTAAAGCAGCAGCGTGCAACGTCTGCGACACAGAAAACAACTGAAATCTAACAACTCTCACTGAGAAAAAGACGAGAAAAACATCTTTTCTCCACCACTGCCTCCTGAAGGCTCTCGCGGCACTCGGCCGCGGCAGCCGGCCTTACTTGCAGAATTTGTAGAGGATCTTTTCGAACACGAGGACGGGTCCAGTGCTGCCGAGGATGGTGAGAGGTTGGCCAGCAAAGAGGGAATACACCACGCCGGTCATGGATGCGCCCAGCAGTGACTCCATGGCACTCTGTCCAGGGAAGAGGCAGCAGCGAGGAAATAAATCAATGGGAAAAAGAAGAAAAAACCCAAAGCAAATTCACTGCAGCGAAGATTTTGCATGAGTTTTGCGCTCCCCCACGCCACCCAAGAGTGGTGCTCACGATGTGGCCGTCGGTCGCCTCCCCCAGCAGTCCCCCGAAGGTGATGACAGGGGACATGCAGGCACAGAAGAGGAAGAGGAAGGACGCCAGACACTGCAGGCTCAGACCATCCCGAAAGTCGCTCCAGAACCACGGGGCTTTGCGCTTCACGTCCAGGATCAAACCTCCAAAGAGCCTGGAGGAAGGAAAAACAAATAGACTGTTTCCCTGCAAGACCACACAGAGGGGGTTTTGCTGCAGAAGGACAAGCCCAAGCAGACAGTAACCTTCATTGCTAACCAGCAGCAGTCTCCTTCGGCCGTTTTATACCCGGCAGAAACCAAGCAAGCACAAAAAACCCCTCCAACAAAAAGAAAAAGGACCAAACCTGAAAGCCCATCCCCTCTTACTGCAACTGTCCCTTGCTTGGAGAAGCAGCAGAGCTCTCCCTGGAGGTATTTACACAGCTGCTTCCACCCCAAATCAAGAAAATCTGTCTGCAGTGGTGCTGTGGCTGAGCCCAGCTGCCCAGATCTCACCTGCCCAGCCCAGGGGACCAAGCTGGTAATGTGAAGCCCCTTCACTGAACCAACTAACCCCAGAAAACTGCTACAAGGGAAGGTGCACGCTCCGATTCTAGAGGCAAAGAGAAAAAAAAAAAACAAACAACAAACCCCACAAACTATTAAAGCTCACACCTTCCCGTGCGCTCCAGTTCAGGACCACTGTGTTTCTCTGGCTTGCTGTGAGAAGCACTGTCATCGAGAGCTCCTGGCATCTTCCTTTTTCCCTGTTAAAAAGGAAATAAGCCAAAGCTATGGATTCGTAACCACTGGCTTGTTGGGCTTCTGGTCTGGGTATGTGACTGCGTCAAACTGGGACCTGGTGAATCTGGGTCCCAGAACAGCATCCCCGGCCGGCCGGCCGCCGGCCTGCCCGTCCCCCTCGCGCCTCCCTCCGCCGCAGCACCCACCTGCGAAGGGACGTTTTTCGGGGGCTCGATTCGGATCGATGGATCCCATTCTCCTGGCGGTAAGACCGTGACCTGATCCAGAAACTCGTCGATGCCGGCCACGAGGTCAGCCCGGTTCTTGGCTTTATAGGCAACGTCACGGAAAACCTGCCGACAGGAGGCAACCTGCTCAGAGGACAACCCATCTCCGATGTCCTAAGCACTACGGTAAGCTCCTGGCTAAATGCAAGATCATTTTCCCCAAATTTCCTGCTTGTAATGGCAGGAAATATTCCCCCAAATGGAAAAATCTGTCCATCACGGTACTTGTAATCATGTCCTCCACGAGGTCCCCATCCCTCATGGCACACCATACCCTTTTGCTCAAAGCGGGGAAGTTTCACTGGCCCTGGCAACGCCACCACTGGGGACAGGGTGCTGGGGACCCCGGGGAGGTGCAGGATGCACACCGGGTGGGATTTCAACCTCCAAGAGGTGGGGTGATACAAATCCGTGCGTTTGCTTCGGCGTGTGAACGAGGGGTGGGCTATCTGGAGAGGTGTGGGCAGTTGGGAAGCAAATCCTCTTCCTCACTACTGCAGAGAGCTGAAGAAAACCAAAAATGACCCGGAATTCTCTCTTCTCGCACCTCATCCGTCATGATAGTAGCCATGGACCTGCCGATCTCATGGTACTGATGGGCTTTGCCTTCTGGTCCAAGCAAAACAAACAGGAACCTGGGCAAGAAAAACACAATGAGTGAGAAGAACGTGTCCTTGCTCAAAGGACACCCAAGGAAATCCCTGGGAGCCCCCAGCCCCGAGCGCAGCTCCAGAGGGGACACGTAGGCTCACCGACTCCGCCAGGAATTTGAAATTCACCAAAACCGATGGCAAATTTAATTTTTGGGCCAATTTTCATTAAAATTGGCCAAGGGGTTTGAAAGACACAGCAGGGAAGGGATGCGAGTGGGAGAAATGTCCTCGCTCCCCCTGCCCTTGTTCCCTTGGGACGCCAAACTGATGCATGCACCTTGATGTTCTTTCGTTGGGTGGGGGTTTTTTGAAATAAAATCTTTGTGCTTCTCCTTCAGACCTTGTTGGGATGGGAACTTCCGTCATGCCCGAGAGGAGGACAGCCGGGGTCAGGCGGACAAATGCCACGATGGGCTGGCGAAGGAAATCCAGCTCTCCTACGAGCACGTTGGATGCTTCAGCCCCGGTGGGAATTTTCTTCATGAAATGCAGCTGCGCCTAGGCACAACAAGCGATTTTCAGGCAAATACCCCAAAAGCAAAGCCCTCAGCACTCTGCAGCCAAATTTGCAAGACCAAATCTGGCCCTAAAGGCATAAGATAGCTACGAGCGTCTCACCTTGCTTAAGTCCATCGCATTGCTCTCATGGTTCACCCCATTTTTAGCTTCTGCAGTGGTAGGAGAAGGATGCGGGGTGAGTGTTTGGGCTGGTAGGAAAAAGAAAGACACTCAGAAAGACGGACAAGGAGCAATTGGGATGCTTCTCCTCTGCCAGGACAAGTCGAATGGGACCAGAGCCCTGCAGGAACCCTCACCTGGCTTGTCAAGGAGGTGCAGGTCTGACTGCTTCTTGCTCACATCAGCAAACGAGCGGACGATGGGAAGAAGGTTGTTTCTTTTCTTCTCATTCTGATGGTGATGCTTCTTCAGTAGGACTTCTCGAACTTTTGCCCGCACGTGCTCGTCAAACTCCGTGGACTGGTCTTGCGGGCCCAGGATCATATCTGGGGATGGCAAAGGGAAACGAAGCCGTCAGAGCAGAAACCCCCCCAGGTCCCAAGCCCTGAAGCCCCCAGGGGAAGGCTGTGCCATGCAGGATCCCCTGACACAGGCCCAGCCTTGCTTAGCAAGACATTTTAATACAGTTCAGCCTTTGCAGCGAAAGCAAGAAGTTTCTTTTGCTAAAAAACACGAGCAAAGTGCTTATTCATCACTCTGCTAAGATAATTATTTCCCATTCGAAATAATGCAATTTTCTTGCCCCGTCTGGCCTTTCTGTCTGACTCTACACATTTAAAAAAAAAGCTGGAAAAAACACACCAGAAAAAGCTGGTGTGACTGTTGCACGCCCAGCCTGCATCCAAAACCAACTTAAAAACACAGCGGGGTTTCTGGAAAAGGACGCGCCATTGGGGCAGGGTTTGATTCGGGAGCGGAGGGCACCGCGGCAAACCGAGCTCGGCCGTTCCCGCAGAGACGCGGCGCCCGCGGTACCTGCAATCTCTTCGATGCTGTTGGCACAAATGTCCAGCAGCACCGTCCCGTTGATGATGCAACTCCTCAGCTCAGAGAGGCTGTGCAAGGACAGCGTGGCCACGTAGGGCTTGCTCCAGCACTCGCCGCCGTCTTCCACGTCCTCCTCAAACTTCAGCCACCTGCGGACATCAGGCGCGATCAGCCCCATTGCAAGGAAACGGCCTCAGCTCCGCAACCCCTTTAACAGAGCTACAGGGCGGCGAGAGAAGGCTCCTCGCATCGGCACCTGCAAAAGCTTTGCCAAAGTCCCGGAGAGCGGAAAGCAGAGCCCGCGGGCGCTGCCGGCAAGGGGACTCCTCTCCCACCGCGGCCGGCAGCGGGGATTTACCTTGCCGTTTCCTTCCACTCGGCATCTTCACCCTCTTTCACGCAGATCTCATCCAGCTCGGTGAACAAGTCATGGGGAACGTGCTGCTCGTCCTCCTCGGTCCCGAGGATGAACTGCACTCGCTGGGACGGAGTGTCTGGGGGCAGAAGGCAAAGCCCCGTCCCGTTACCGTGCCCGAATACGGCCCGTCACGCTCACAGGCAAAGCGGGCATCGATCGGCACCATAAACATCGGGCTGGCCCCTCTGCCCTGGCTCTGTCCAGGCTTGCACAGAGCCCCAGAGAAGGAGAAGCATCTAATCCACCTCTGCATAAGCATGGGCACCTTCCCTTCCCCACAGTTCCATTTTTAAAGCCAGGATCCCTCTGAGGAAGGCGAGCCTAAATCCTTTATGCATTTAACTGTCTTAAAAAAAAATAAAAAAAAAAAAAAAAGAGAAGAAAGAGGAAAGTTTGGGAAAAGAGAGAGGGTCCTGCTAAATGATGCCGCTTTCCCTCAGAGGAACAGCAAGCCACTCAAACCGGCACGGGGACCTGCTTGCAGAAGACCCCAGCACCCACGTAGCCCCGAGGAGTTCAGTGAACGCTGCGGCGGGACTTACAGTGGTAGCCCTGCTCCGTCGGGGCAGAGTCCTTCTCCCGTTCCCGATGCTTCTGGCTGTGGGGACGGTGATGCCGGTGGCTTTGCCTCACCAGCGGCATCCGCACGCCCACGTACAGGGTCCGGTGGCCTGCGAAAAAGCGGCGTTTGCATCGTTCTCGATACCGCGGAGACACTTGACGCAGATGCTGCAATTAAATCAGTGCAGCCATCCCAGGAGGAAACATCAACTTCTCTTAATTTTCTTTTAACTGGATCCCTGAACGTCACAGACCTGCCCTTTTTTCCCAAGCCTATTTTACTCAAACTTTGCAACGAGAGAGCAACAACAAGTGATGGCTCCCGATCATCTAAAATGCCAAGCAAGGGACGTCGCAGGGACTTTGTGCGACGGGAAAAGGCGCTGGGCTGGCGGCTCCTCTACCGGGATCTCAGCAGAGACTCACCTTCCAACTCCTCCTTCTCATAGTGAATATTGACGACGTTGCTCGTTCTTCCTTGGTCAATCACTGCCTCTTCGTCATCTCCCTGTTTAGAAATGAGAAGGGAAAAGTTGTGCAGAGCTCCCTTACGTCCTCCCGGCCATCGTCCACCCCCGCGTCCACCCAAATCCACGAGCATCACGCCTCCGCGTGCCTCCTCCTCCAGGCACAGCCCTAAAAGCACGGACTTGGAGGAGGTTTCTCTTCCCATAACCCAATAAAACAGCCCGTAGCATCGTTCAAACACAAAAAAAAACCCCAAAAAACCCCTCCGAGATTTGCACCCAGTTGCTCGATTTCTGAAACCGAAGTTTGAAGAAGAGCAAAACACCAAGAAAACTTGGGGAACTGTCAGGGCTGTTGGACGAAATTCAAGAAGCAAGAGCTACACCGGGCACTGGGAAACAGCCCAAAAGAACCAAACCCATAATTTAAAATAAAACTTCAAACGCTGCGCTGGCAGATGCTGCCCGTTGTACTAATAATGATGCATTAATCAAAAAGACTTAATTAAAAAAAAAAACAACAAACCCAAAGCCAGAAAATAAATAACTTGTTACGATTTAAGCTGCAAACACTAACGTGAAATCTGCTTTTTATCCCCCAAATTCCTGCTTCGACTGAACAGCATCACCTGCCACCGCGCAGCAGCGATGCTCAGGAAAGGCACCAGTTAATTTAACGAACAAGAGGAAGAAACGCTCCTGTCTGGAAACGAGTTTGCTGGTCCCCGAGTATTAATTTCAGAGCCGACCTGTTGCTAACTCCCCGCCAGCTCCTGGGACTCGCCCACGTAACCCGGCAGCTGGATTATCACGCGCCCGTGGCTTTCCTGTCCTCTCTCCGATGATGGCCTCCACCACCCTCCGTCCCCTCTTAGCAAAAATGCATCCTGCTCCCCTTTGGTTTTGCCAAAAAAAAAAAAAAATCCCCCAAAAAACCAACCCCAAGAAACTCCAAACCCCAAGCCGGGAAAAGGTATGGGATGAAAGGGCTTAATAAAATCGCTTTAAATTGCAATTTAAAAAAAAAAAATTACTGCTTAAAGAAAAAATCGCGGTTTCAAAAAAAAATCGCAGTTTAAAAAAAAAAAAATCGCGATTTAAACGAAATCACAAGCTCGAGCACATTAGGTGGGTGTTGGAGTGGGAATACACGGGGCAGTTTGGGAGTCAAACACCCCGCGGTTGACACAGGAAAGTCTCCGTCTCTCTTAGAAACCGTTTTGCCCCCGTACTCCGACCAACGACGCTGAACCTGCCGCCGGGAGCCCTCCCCGGCACAAAGCATCTCCCCCCTCCGCATCCCTCTGCGCTCCGGGGAAATGCCGACGGGATTTCGGGGAGAGGTTTCCAACCGTTTGGGGGGGGGGGGGGGGGCATCGGGGACGTTGGGCCCCTCGGCAGAGCCCCTACCTGTAACTCTTCCAGCAGCGTCATTTTGTAACCCTCGTCCTGGCTCATCCTGACGTCGGTCAGCGGTTTTGGGGTTTTGGGGATCAATCAAGGGGGGTTAGACCCCCCCCAGGACACCGCAGTAACCCTCACCGAGAGGAGCTCAGTGTCGCCCGCTGTGTACCAACTCCAGGTACACAAAAAGTGACCGTTTCTTGGAATCGGAATCTTGGGCATGGGCGGTTATTTAAAGCCACGCAACCCCAAAACTCATCCTGCTTGGAAAACTTAGTGGATGGGGAGAAACCAGCTCTGTTTTGAACCAAACCTACCCGGAGGAGAGAAATGGGGTGTAAACGCCGGGGCGAAAGGCATAAGCGGCGTTTTGGTGTGTTTCACAGCACAAGCTGCCAACATACGACTGAGGCGCAAACCCTTGGGAAAATACCCATTACGGGGCGGCTCAGATCCCCCGCTGCTTTTATATTATTAAGTTTTAAAGCTTCAGGAGCAAACGTGGGAGGAAACGGGACAAGTGGGGACCTCCAGGTCCGTGGTGAGATGCTCCAAGCATCCCATCGCCCTTCCCCGGCCACCACAGCATCCCCGAAATCGCAGCGAGCCTCACACGGAGATGCCACCAAAGAAATTAAACCAGAGCAATGAAAGTGCGTGGTGATAGGCAAACAAGTGTCGAATTTTCAGCAAATGAGGGGGGGTGGGGGGTGGCATTTTACTCCCCCTGAACTGCTAAGGCATCCAGCAAAGATAAAAAATGTACAACTCTAATTAATCTTTGAGTCTGCCGCTTCTTCCTCCTCACGGGGAGGACTCCTCTCATCGTTCCCCTGCTCCTACATGGAGCCTCTCCCACGGGCTACAGTCCTTCACGAACTGCTCCAGCGTGGTCTCTCCCACGGGGTGCAGACCTTCAGGAGCAAACTGCTCCAGCGTGGGTCCCCCACGGGGTCACAGGTCCTGCCAGCAAACCTGCTCCGGCGTGGGCTCCTCTCTCCACGGGTCCACAGGTCCTGCCAGAAACGTGATCCAGCGTGGGCTTCACACAGGCCACGGCCTCCTTCAGGTCCCTCCACCTGCTCCGGCGTGGGGTCCTCCACGGGCTGCAGGTGGAATCTCTGCACCCCCTCATCCTTCCTCCATGGGCTGCAGGGGGAATCTCTACACCCCCTCATCCTTCCTCCATGGGCTGCAGGGGGAATCTCTGCACCCCCTCATCCTTCCTCCATGGGCTGCAGGGGGAATCTCTACACCCCCTCATCCTTCCTCCATGGGCTGCAGGGGGAATCTCTGCACCCCCTCATCCTTCCTCCATGGGCTGCAGGGGGAATCTCTACACCCCCTCATCCTTCCTCCATGGGCTGCAGGTGGAATCTCTACACCCCCTCATCCTTCCTCCATGGGCTGCAGGGGGACAGCCTGCTTCACCATGGCCTTCACCATGGGCTGCAGGGGGATCTCTGCTCCGGTGCCTGGAGCACCTCCTGCCCCTCCTTCTGCACTGACCTGGGTGTCTGCAGAGTTTCTTACAGCTTCTCACTCCTCTCTCCCGCTGCAAAAGCTCTCTCTAACTGGTTTTTTTTTCCTTCTTAAATATGTTCTCACAGAGGCGCTGATTGGCTCGGCCTTGGCCAGGGGCGGGTCCATCTTGGAGCCGGCTGGCATTGGCTCTGTCAGACACAGGGGAAGCTTCTGGCAGCTTCTCACAGAAGCCACCCCTGTAGCCCCCCCCGCTACCAAAACCTTGCCACACAAACCCAACACATTTGGGCTGGGTGCTGAGCCCCGCTCCATGCCGGCAGCTGTGTGGGAGGAAAATCCTTTGGGGATCTTCTGCCGGGGGGAATTTGTGGAAGGGGGGGACCCCAATGTCAGCTCTCTGTCCTGGAGCTGGAGGAGGTTGATCTAAACCTCGGGGCGGCACCACGCTCCCTCCCTCCCTCCCTCCCTCCCTCCCTCCCAGGCATGAACCCACCACAGCCGAGCAAGGAGTAGGGCAAATAATATGGGATAGGATAGTGCGTATATATGATGGTGGGGACAACCCTGGCCTGGCTTGGCAGACCCTCCCGAGACTGCAAATTATTTTTCTTTATTATTAGAGCTTTTCTGGAGGATGCTGCACACAGTAAAGTACTTTACAGGACACAACCCCCGCTCTGGGCACCTCCCGCAGGGAGAATGCAGGATGCCACCACGTGCATTAAACCACATTTTCTTCCCCCATCCTCCTCTCCTGAGCAGATGGCAGTCGTACGAATCCCAAAGCGCCCAAAGCTTCGCCTCCAACATCAAGCGACACTCGGAAGGCACCTTCACCAGCGACTTCACCCGCTACCTGGACAAGATGAAGGCCAAGGACTTTGTGCACTGGCTCATCAACACCAAGCGGTACAGGTAAAAAGAGGAGAGGGGAAGGGGACCACGCTGGGAAATAACCTCCCACCACGCCACGATCCCAGTCGATAACGCAGTTTTAGAAGTTTTCTCTCCACCTGTTTTCTTATATTCGGCAGCTCCGCAAAGAGGTCCCCGAAGGAGGAGCCCCGTGGCGTCCCCTTCCCGGCCGCGTTCCCACCGCTCACGTAAGTCAGCCCAAACAGCAGACGTGGCCCATTAAAAACAAATAAAGGAATCATTTCAAAACGTAGCCACAAATCAGCGGGTGTGGTGCAAAGTCAGAGTCTGGCTTCCTACGCCTGACGCTGCTTCTCATTTTTGCTGGCTCACGGGGCTTCTCTGGTGTTTACTCGTAATAAAATAAAACAAGGAAAATTAAGCTGCTTTGGGGGAGAGTTGATAATTTACGATGGGAAGAGGCTGTTTTGTTCTTGCCGTGCTCCGTGCTGACGTTTTGCATTTCATTTCAGTCTCAACGCGGCGGGATCGTTTGCATTTACAGGGGATATTACCACGTTGCGGTCTCGTCGAAGCAAAGCATTTGCTCCTTTGCGAACGAGAAAATCCGCTGTTCCCAAGCTCCTAAACTGATGTTAGGGGGAGTTTCTAGTCCGTGAAACCGTTTGGTGGTTGTTTGCTTTTTATTTTGAAGGTACAATTAAACGGCAACATCAGCTTTCCAGCAGCATCAGCCTGGGGATAGTTGCACCCGTCCATCACTGCCAGCGATGGGATGCTCCACGGGAAGGATTTATCCATCACACGCAGCCGCATCAATCAATCCCTTCGGTGTTTCCCAGTCACCTCCTCCGAAAATTGGCACCCGCGGATCAGCCTTCCCTTCAAACCTGCATTTCTCCGGCTTCATTTTCTCTCTAACAGCTCCGAGGGCGCTGTAGATCCTGCGGCTTTCCCTAAACCGTAATAAAACCTTTGTTAAATCCGGCAGCCGGTTGGTGACGTCTCCAATGCTTCCGAGCATCCCATCGGGATCCCGCGCGCCGCTGGTCCCGGGGGATTTTGAGGCACCGGGCTCCGATCCCCGGCTTGGCTCAAGTGCCCCATTTTTCTCTCAATTCCTCAAGTTTTAGGTAAAAGGGTGATCGGGATGAACCTGCCTGACCCCACAGACCTGTGCCAGAAGGGATTTGGAAAGAAATTTAAAAAAAAAAAAAAAAAAAAGGAAGATAACTAGAACCTTTGGATTGAATGGTAATTAATTGTGTTGCAAATGGTCCAAAAAAAAGCCAAAATAGGCAGGGGGGAGGATCTGCTCACTCTGGATGGGGCGACTTCTCTCCTGTACCAACACCTTCACCCCCCCAAGTCCCATTTCTGAACTCCCCGCACACCCCTGGTCTGGCAGAGGTGACGTGGGTGATGCTGCTGTCCCCTCCCTCCTGCAACACAGAGCTCATTGCCATCACTTGCATAGAGAAATTAAAAGAATTTTTTTTTTTAAATTACATAAATCAATAAAACCCCAAACCCACTGATTTCAACTCTTTCCCCAATCGGTTGGTTCCTGACCCAACATCCCAGGGAGATGGATTTCCCCCAAATCAGCGCTGCCCACTCCAAACCCCCCCTTAAAAAGCTCCAAAGATGCCTCCAACTCCTCTCCTCCCTTTAAAAGACTCGGGAGCGGCACAGCAAGACACACGAGACTTTTATTACATTCTTTTCCCATTACGTTCAATGGGTGACAAGAGAAAAATCAGACAGACACGGCTCAGGCGGGTGGACCCGTCAGCCAACATCAACCCTTCACGGACGGGACCCACGAGACGGCGACACAGATTTATATTATTTGAGTTTTACAGAAGGAACCCAAAATCAATCAAAGAATAATTAAAACAAAACAAAAAAAAACAAAACACACAAAGAATCAAAGTGATAAATAACACAGATTTGCTTGATGGATTCCAACCCCCTCCCCCGCTCAGTTTTATTTACAACACGGAGCATTTCCAAACTAGAGCATCTCTTACCATAAAATAAATATATTTCAGCATCTCCAAAATGAAAAAATAGTGTCTGTATTTCTAAATGTAGCACATGGGGGGAAAAAATGAAATAAAATTTAAAAAAAGAAAAAGTGCCAGCACCTTATTTATTACCTTTTTACATCTTTTTTCCCCCCTTAGGGATTTCCATGCACCTACATTTTAGGAAACTTCTTTCGAAGGGGCTCCCGGGAGATCTGGGGAGCTCTTCGTTCAACCCGGCCCCGTTTTCCTTCCCGGGTGGGTTTCTGTCTTTTCTTTCTTTCCGAGCCGAAGAGACGCCAGGCACGCGCAGGGAACAATCCCAGCCTCCGGCCCCTGCCAGGAGGGAGCCGAGTCCAGCCCTGCGCTCTCCTCTTACGGAAAAGAACAAGGACAAAAGAAAAACTGGCCGCTACGAGAAGCCAAATAATTTCATTTAGGGACAGGGCAGCAAGGGGACTGGTACCACAACCGCCCAGCTCCACGCCCATGCCCGTCACCGGCTTAACGCTTCTACCTCCACGGGAATTCAAGTTTATTTTCCAACTGGTGGAGAGCTCAGGGCTCTCCCCCACTGCAACCTTTTCTCCCTGGGGAGGGAGGGACGGCACGGGGGAGCAGCACAGGAAGGCAGCGTGGACGGGAGGTGCACGGAGGAAGAGCAGCGAGAAAACCCAGGCTTTGCACCTTTCCCTTCCTCCAAGCACCCCACCCCCTTTGCTTTTTTTTTTTTTTTTTTTTTTGGCCTCCCCTCCTTTTTGAAGAGCTAAACCAGTTTCCTCCCCCTCCACCGGTCACCCCGCCATGCCGGCAACCGTCAAACTACGGTTTGCAAAGCCCCATCCCGTAAAAGCGTCCGATTTTGGCCCTGCTCGGTGATGTGCCGCTCTCACCCTTACAGAGCCATTTCACATTTTCTTTTCCCCACCCGCACGTCACTTTGGGTCGGTTTGATGCACAAAACGGTTCCCGCGGCGGATGGGAGAAGCCGATGGCAGGAGGGTTCGTGCGCCCGTCCCAGCTGGGCGCGGGGCAGCGGCCGCAGCCGCCAAGAGCCTGGAGCAGGTGCTGAGCCCCCAGCAAGGTGCAGGGCTGCAAGGGGACCTTTTCTTCTGGGTTGTCCTCTCCTCCCAGGCTCCAGGGCCACCCGACTCGACCGCATGTGCCTGGGGTGACGCCGCAGCCCAAGGACCCCCCCAAAACGTGAAGGGGGCACGAGAACCGTCTCTGCTGAACAGCTTGTTCCTGCAAAGCGGCAGGGAGAGGGAGGAGGAGAAGGCAGCTTCCCGCTTTCCTCCCAGCTCGTCCCACCCTGCGAGAGAAAAGACTTTGCAAGGACAGGGCTGAAAAAAGAAAAAACAAAACAACCAACCCCTAGAGTCCCAGGGAGGTAAAAGGAAGGAAAGCGGAGGAACAACGGGGGGGGCAGCCCAGGGACGCAGAGCCCCAGGTCTCACCTGGCCGCTCCCAAAACCATACGCTGTATTCAAAGTATTCGATTTTAAGTGGTCCCTTATATTCGGTTTACGGCCAGGGGACAAGAAAGGGGCATTTCTGCATTTTGCAGCTTCCAGGCTGATGGCAGAGCCAAAGGAAAAGAAAATAAATACAATTAAAATAAAATTAAGATAAAATAAAAATAAAATAAAATAAAAATAAAATAAAATAAAAATTAAAATAAAATAAAAATAAAATTAAAAAAGAAAATAAAAAGAAAATAAAAATGAAAATTAAAATAAAGTAAAATGCTGTAAAACTGGAGGGCAGGGAGCAAACGCTTTTCCTTCGCCTTAGCCCAACTGCTCGGACGCTCCTTAGGCTGCCCCGCCAGGGAGGACATCCCTCTCCTACCTGTAAGGGACGTAGGAGTGAACGAAAGCCTGGACCCCAAACCAGACCAAAAACCCGGCCGTGATAAAGAAGAAAACGGAGAAGGCGTCAAGTATAACAGAAAACTATTTGGAACATAAACATGAGTTTATATTTGGAAAAAAAAAGAGAAAGGAGAGGAGGAATTGGGTATTAAAAAAATAGCACTGAATGATAAAGCGCTAGCAGTCCCTCTACCACTACGCAACTGCAACAAACACACGCACGTACGCACGGAGGCTCAACAACACCGAACTCCCATTGACCGTGATGTGCACCTCAGTTTGCTGGTCTAGAGATACTGAATGCCTGAAGCACACCAAGGATAACTGAAGACGTCTGCATGGCTTTCATGGGAATCCTCCAACTGGAAAAAAAAAAAGCAGTTTCTCCCTGTGTCCGCGTTGGCACATCCCTGAGTCACGTTCTCGCTCCTCTCCTTCAAAGTCAAGATTCCTAAACATGAAAACTGGGGAGGGGGAAGAATGAAAAAAAAAAAAAGGGAGAGCATCATCAGTGGAAGATGGGGTTTGAGCCCCGTTCGTGGGACCACCGCGGCAGAGAGGAGCTGGCTGGCGTGCCACCGTCCTCGCCGCTGCTCGTTTGCTCAGCATTGCCGGCCGAAGCACGGGAAAACCGTACGCGCGCGTCTCGTCACGCTCGCATGCGGTCCTTTACCTTTTTCCTCCCCAAATTCAGACTGTTTCTGTGTTCATAGGGAGAGTCTTCCACACGGTCGTTTTCGACATTTCATCCCAGATATTAATCTCGGAAGGATCGGTCCTGCAATAAATATTTTACATCGCAATCCGTGATTACGGGAACTGCTGCCGCCAAGTGCGTTAGCACCAGCAAGAGGACCAGGGGGGCCCGGGGAACCAAAGCTCAGCGTAAGCACCGGAGGTTTTGCTGGATGAGGAGTTGCGGGAGGCAAGCCTGTAGAACAACAGCTCCAGGCAAAGGCTCTTGCTGGCGTTTAGCCCTGGAGCGGGCTCCTAAGCCACTGCTGCTACAGGTCGTGCCTACACCACCTCTTTCTTAAATATGAGGATCTCCTGCTACCCTAAAGTCACTGATGATGCAAGTTTTGGGGGTTAAATGGGAGTTGTGCAGCCGCTCTGCGCAGGGGCAGAGCCCCGCCATCGCCTCCGGCAGCCCTGCCCAGAAATTTGATTTTCCCGCCGAGCGGACCGCTTTACCGAGGGACGCTCGATAAAGACGGTGCCAAACACCTTCAAACGAATCTTGCCGGGGGTCCTGGCGCTTGGTGGCACTTTACCTGTCGCTGCTTTGCTGTGGGATATCCCACTGCCTGAGCAAAATATCGCTCGGGGGCAGGTCGCGAGGCAGGTGGGAAACGCCACGGTCGTTTAGCACTCATGGAAACGAGGGAGGGACATCCAAGCTGCTGGAGAGTTTGGCCTTCAAGGTCAATGTTTCCCAGCTTGACCAAGCGGTGGCAAATACTGCTTAGCGCTCCGGGAAAGCCATTTTGGGAAATGAGTGTGGAGACTGCTGCCGGCCACCATCTTCTACCTACTCTGGTTGGGAAGTAACGGCTGCTTTTAAACTTCTTCAAGAAGCTCGACAGGACAAAGGTGGAGAAGAAGAGGATGCAGCACCAGAAGAGGACATTAGGCGCGTAGGGGCCATTGCGTCCACAGGCAGGTCCGTGAAACTCTCCATGCAAATACCGACATTCCTGGAGAAACAGAGCGTCAGGACACAAAGGTAGTGCACGTGCGGCAAGGAAACCTGGGATAACTCGGGGCTTTTGAGGATCTTGGTCCAAGATCCATGACCTTGTAACTGCTGCTGCTGCTGCTGCTGCTGCTGACGGAGATTTATATTGAATGAGCAGCAGCTGAACAAGTGACACATCGAACCGCACAGAGGAGAGCGGAGAGGCGAGATGTGATGGGACACCATATCACAGACCCATGGCACATCCTCCGCTCGAATGGCAGGCAACCGTGGCTGAAGAAGACGCCAAGAGGGGAAGGAAACACTGGAAGTTCTTGGGGATAGAGAAAGAGGGAGCAGGGAAGGAGGGCTAAGACAACCGCGGAAGGAAAGGAGAAGAGACGAATCGTCCCTTCCCAGCGAAGAGCTCCCAGGACACGGCCAAGAGGGGATGAAGATGTCCTGAAGAGCCTCCCATCCTATGCCTGGGCTTTGCTTCCAGCAACAGCAGCCCGAGAGGCTGCTCAGACGTGCAAATTTATGCATGGACCTACAGACAGTGCTGAGTAAGCAAGCAAGGACTGGAGTTCTTAGGAACCAAGTAAGGAAGCTAAGGACTACCTTCAAGCAGGAACTTAAGTCCTCCAACTTCTACAAGAATCAAACCACCCACTTAACCTTGCTCCTGGTCAGAAAAATTGTCCTGCGACAGGGTCAAGGAGGACAGTTATTACCCACGATGTTGGGGGGACAAGGTGGACTCTCCTTCCCAGGACCAAGCGGGTTAAAACCACACGTTAGATTTAAAGAATGACTTTGCAGAGCAGCACTAGCACAGTCTGAAGCCCCTCATCACCCGAAGGGCTCTGACTTTTGCAAAATGTGAACGCCCCTGGACCCCGCGGCCGCGGAAGTAGTGGCTTGGGGCACTTACAGTCACCGTGAGGTTTTCCCAGGCGATGCCAGACACGTCGATCTCGTTGCTCTCCCAGAAACGCAGGGTTGCCTTGCTGGGATGGCTTGGTGCCTCACACTTACAGCTGGGAGGAGAAAAGCCAAGACGAGGGTGAGGGAAAGGCAATAGAGGTGCAGCCCTGAGCTCCTGCCAAGGGGCAGCAGCCTTTTAGGAGGAAAAAAAAAACTCACTAGTAGACGGTGAGGAAGTCGAGCTTGCTGTGCATGTGCACAGGGTAGGTCTCTCGCAGGTGACTCAGCTTCTCCAGAGCCTCGTAGATGAAGATGATGCAGATGAGGGAGGCGAAGGCTTCTTCGGTGAAGCGGGTGATGTAGCACACCAAACAGCTGGCGTCGGTGGCCACCAGCACTATGCAGAAGAAGGCAGTCCACAGCCCGATGCAGGCCCGCAGAGAGAGATAGGAGAGCGCGTACTCCCTGGGAAACCAAAATAAAACAAAGGGTGGAAAGGCCAGGAAGAGGCGCCGAGCCGTGCCTTCCTTCGGGGAAAATCACGAGCAATTTAGGAGCACGTCAAGGCTGCAGATGGTAAATGCACTTTCCATGTCCTACTACAGACAGCCTTGGGGCTGCGGTGCAGGGTGCGGACCTGCAGGAGGAGAGGCCAATTATTTCATGATTGTTATTTAACAATTAGCTTGTGTTAAGGCCTTGGAGGCTAATTGAGGTCAGGGCCCTTTGTGGAAGGTGGTGTCCTCCCACATCACCCCCATGCCCTAACACCAAAACCCCGGCTGATTTTGCACCCAGTCACCTGCTACCAGCAAGCTGGGGCTGAAGAATAAATTGAATTGCAATCAGGGTGTCTCATCTCACATCAAACTCATCACAACACAAGGATCCCCATCCTTATGGCTTCTCCTCTTCCTGCTTCATTTTAACCCTAAAACCCCCAAACAACCTCATCCATCCTTCAGAGACCAAGGGCTCTTTCACCATCACATACTAAAGCAGCAGCGTGCAACGTCTGCGACACAGAAAACAACTGAAATCTAACAACTCTCACTGAGAAAAAGACAAGAAAAACCTCATTTCTCCACCAGTGCCTCCTGAAGGCTCTCGCGGCACTCGGCCGCGGCAGCCGGCCTTACTTGCAGAATTTGTAGAGGATCTTTTCGAACACGAGGATGGGTCCAGTGCTGCCGAGGATGGTGAGAGGTTGGCCAGCAAAGAGGGAATACACCACGCCGGTCATGGATGCGCCCAGCAGTGACTCCATGGCACTCTGTCCAGGGAAGAGGCAGCGGTGAGGAAATAAATCAATGGGAAAAAGAAGAAAAAACCCAAAGCAAATTCACTGCAGCGAAGATTTTGCATGAGTTTTGCGCTCCCCCACGCCACCCAAGAGAGGTGCTCACGATGTGGCCGTCGGTCGCCTCCCCCAGCAGTCCCCCGAAGGTGATGACAGGGGACATGCAGGCACAGAAGAGGAAGGACGCCAGACACTGCAGGCTCAGACCATCCCGAAAGTCGCTCCAGAACCACGGGGCTTTGCGCTTCACGTCCAGGATCAAACCTCCAAAGAGCCTGGAGGAAGGAAAAACAAATAGACTGTTTCCCTGCAAGACCACACAGAGGGGGTTTTGCTGCAGAAGGACAAGCCCAAGCAGACAGTAACCTTCATTGCTAACCAGCAGCAGTCTCCTTCGGCCGTTTTATACCCGGCAGAAACCAAGCAAGCACAAAAACCCCCTCCAACAAAAAGAAAAAGGACCAAACCTGAAAGCCCATCCCCTCTTACTGCAACTGTCCCTTGCTTGGAGAAGCAGCAGAGCTCTCCCTGGAGGTATTTACACAGCTGCTTCCACCCCAAATCAAGAAAATCTGTCTGCAGTGGTGCTGTGGCTGAGCCCAGCTGCCCAGATCTCACCTGCCCAGCCCAGGGGACCGAGCTGGTAATGTGAAGCCCCTTCACTGAACCAACTAACCCCAGAAAACTGCTACAAGGGAAGGTGCACGCTCCGATACTAGAGGCAAAGAGAAAAAAAAAAAAAAACCAACAAACCCCACAAACTATTAAAGCTCACACCTTCCCGTGCGCTCCAGTTCAGGACCACTGTGTTTCTCTGGCTTGCTGTGAGAAGCACTGTCATCGAGAGCTCCTGGCATCTTCCTTTTTCCCTGTTAAAAAGGAAATAAGCCAAAGCTATGGATTCGTAACCACTGGCTTGTTGGGCTTCTGGTCTGGGTATGTGACTGCGTCAAACTGGGACCTGGTGAATCTGGGTCCCAGAACAGCATCCCCGGCCGGCCGGCCGCCGGCCTGCCCGTCCCCCTCGCGCCTCCCTCCGCCGCAGCACCCACCTGCGAAGGGACATTTTTCGGGGGCTCGATTCGGATCGATGGATCCCATTCTCCTGGCGGCAAGACCGTGACCTGATCCAGAAACTCGTCGATGCCGGCCACGAGGTCAGCCCGGTTCTCGGCTTTATAGGCAACGTCACGGAAAACCTGCCGACAGGAGACAACCTGCTCAGAGGCCAACCCATCTCCGATGTCCTAAGCACTACGGTAAGCTCCTGGCTAAATGCAAGATCATTTTCCCCAAATTTCCTGCTTGTAATGGCAGGAAATATTCCCCCAAATGGAAAAATCTGTCCATCACGGTACTTGTAATCATGTCCTCCACGAGGTCCCCATCCCTCATGGCACACCATACCCTTTTGCTTAAAGCGGGGAAGTTTCACTGGCCCTGGCAATGCCACCACTGGGGACAGGGTGCTGGGGACCCCGGGGAGGTGCAGGATGCACACCGGGTGGGATTTCAACCTCCAAGAGGTGGGGTGATACAAATCCGTGCGTTTGCTTCGGCGTGTGAACGAGGGGTGGGCTATCTGGAGAGGTGTGGGCAGTTGGGAAGCAAATCCTCTTCCTCACTACTGCAGAGAGCTGAAGAAAACCAAAAATGACCCGGAATTCTCTCTTCTCGCACCTCATCCGTCATGATAGTAGCCATGGACCTGCCGATCTCATGGTACTGATGGGCTTTGCCTTCTGGTCCAAGCAAAACAAACAGGAACCTGGGCAAGAAAAACACAATGAGCGAGAAGAACGTGTCCTTGCTCAAAGGACACCCAAGGAAATCCCTGGGAGCCCCCAGCCCCGAGCGCAGCTCCAGAGGGGACACGTAGGCTCACCGACTCCGCCAGGAATTTGAAATTCACCAAAACCGATGGCAAATTTAATTTTTGGGCCAATTTTCATTAAAATTGGCCAAGGGGTTTGAAAGACACAGCAGGGAAGGGATGCGAGTGGGAGAAATGTCCTCGCTCCCCCTGCCCTTGTTCCCTTGGGACGCCAAACTGATGCATGCACCTTGATGTTCTTTTGTTGGGTGGGGGTTTTTTGAAATAAAATCTTTGTGCTTCTCCTTCAGACCTTGTTGGGATGGGAACTTCCGTCATGCCCGAGAGGAGGACAGCCGGGGTCAGGCGGACAAATGCCACGATGGGCTGGCGAAGGAAATCCAGCTCTCCTACGAGCACGTTGGATGCTTCAGCCCCGGTGGGAATTTTCTTCATGAAATGCAGCTGCGCCTAGGCACAACAAGCGATTTTCAGGCAAATACCCCAAAAGCAAAGCCCTCAGCACTCTGCAGCCAAATTTGCAAGACCAAATCTGGCCCTAAAGGCATAAGATAGCTACGAGCGTCTCACCTTGCTTAAGTCCATCGCGTTGCTCTCGTGGTTCACCCCATTTTTAGCTTCTGCAGTGGTAGGAGAAGGATGCGGGGTGAGTGTTTGGGCTGGTAGGAAAAAGAAAGACACTCAGAAAGACGGACAAGGAGCAATTGGGATGCTTCTCCTCTGCCAGGACAAGTCGAATGGGACCAGAGCCCTGCAGGAACCCTCACCTGGTGCCAAACCCTGCAGGAACCCTCACCTGGCTTGTCAAGGAGGTGCAGGTCTGACTGCTTCTTGCTCACATCAGCAAACGAGCGGACGATGGGAAGAAGGTTGTTTCTTTTCTTCTCATTCTGATGGTGATGCTTCTTCAGTAGGACTTCTCGAACTTTTGCCCGCACGTGCTCGTCAAACTCCGTGGACTGGTCTTGCGGGCCCAGGATCATATCTGGGGATGGCAAAGGGAAACGAAGCCGTCAGAGCAGAAACCCCCCCAGGTCCCAATCCCCGAAGCCCCCGGGGGAAGGCTGTGCCACGCAGGATCCCCTGACACAGGCCCAGCCTTGCTTAGCAAGACATTTTAATACAGTTCAGCCTTTGCAGCGAAAGCAAGAAGTTTCTTTTGCTAAAAAACACGAGCAAAGTGCTTATTCATCACTCTGCTAAGATAATTATTTCCCATTCGAAATAATGCAATTTTCTTGCCCCGTCTGGCCTTTCTGTCTGACTCTACACATTTAAAAAAAAAAAATGGAAAAAACACACCAGAAAAAGCTGGTGTGACTGTTGCACGCCCAGCCTGCATCCAAAACCAACTTAAAAACACAGCGGGGTTTCTGGAAAAGGACGCGCCGTTGGGGCAGGGTTTGATTCGGGAGCGGAGGGCACCGCGGCAAACCGAGCTCGGCCGTTCCCGCAGAGACGCGGCGCCCGCGGTACCTGCAATCTCTTCGATGCTGTTGGCACAAATGTCCAGCAGCACCGTCCCGTTGATGATGCAACTCCTCAGCTCAGAGAGGCTGTGCAAGGACAGCGTGGCCACGTAGGGCTTGCTCCAGCGCTCGCCGCCGTCTTCCACGTCCTCCTCAAACTTCAGCCACCTGCGGACATCAGGCGCGATCAGCCCCATTGCGAGGAAACGGCCTCAGCTCCGCAACCCCTTTAACAGAGCTACAGGGCGGCGAGAGAAGGCTCCTCGCATCGGCACCTGCAAAAGCTTTGCCAAAGTCCCGGAGAGCGGAAAGCAGAGCCCGCGGGCGCTGCCGGCGAGGGGACTCCTCTCCCACCGCGGCCGGCAGCAGGGATTTACCTTGCCGTTTCCTTCCACTCGGCATCTTCACCCTCTTTCACGCAGATCTCATCCAGCTCAGTGAACAAGTCATGGGGAACGTGCTGCTCGTCCTCCTCGGTCCCGAGGATGAACTGCACTCGCTGGGACGGAGTGTCTGGGGGCAGAAGGCTAAGCCCCGTCCCGTTACCGTGCCCGAATACGGCCCGTCACGCTCATAGGCAAAGCGGGCATCGATCGGCACCATAAACATCAGGCTGGCCCCTCTGCCCTGGCTCTGTCCAGGCTTGCACAGAGCCCCAGAGAAGGAGAAGCATCTAATCCACCTCTGCATAAGCATGGGCACCTTCCCTTCCCCACAGTTCCATTTTTAAAGCCAGGATCCCTCTGAGGAAGGCAAGCCTAAATCCTTTATGCATTTAACTGTCTTAAAAAAATAAAAAAATAAAAATAAAAAAAAAAGAGAAGAAAGAGGAAAGTTTGGGAAAAGAGAGAGGGTCCTGCTAAATGATGCCGCTTTCCCTCGGAAGAACAGCAAGCCACTCAAACCGGCACGGGGACCTGCTTGCAGAAGACCCCAGCACCCACGTAGCCCCGAGGAGTTCAGTGAACGCTGCGGCGGGACTTACAGTGGTAGCCCTGCTCCGTCGGGGCAGAGTCCTTCTCCCGTTCCTGTTCCCGATGCTTCTGGCTGTGGGGACGGTGATGCCGGTGGCTTTGCCTCACCAGCGGCATCCGCACGCCCACGTACAGGGTCCGGTGGCCTGCGAAAAAGCGGCGTTTGCATCGTTCTCGATACCGCGGAGACGCTTGACGCAGATGCCGCAATTAAATCAGTGCAGCCACCCCAGGAGGAAACACCAACTTCTCTTAATTTTCTTTTAACTGGATCCCTGAACGTCACAGACCTGCCCTTTTTTCCCAAGCCTATTTTACTCAAACTTTGCAACGAGAGAGCAACAACAAGTGATGGCTCCCGATCATCTAAAATGCCAAGCAAGGGACGTCGCAGGGACTTTGTGCGACAGGAAAAGGCGCTGGGCTGGCGGCTCCTCTACCGGGATCTCAGCAGAGACTCACCTTCCAACTCCTCCTTCTCATAGTGAATATTGACGACGTTGCTCGTTCTTCCTTGGTCAATCGCTGCCTCTTCGTCATCTCCCTGTTTAGAAAGGAGAAGGGAAAAGTTGCGCAGAGCTCCCTTACGTCCTCCCGGCCATCGTCCACCCCCGCGTCCACCCAAATCCACGAGCATCACGCCTCCGCGTGCCTCCTCCTCCAGGCACAGCCCTAAAAGCACGGACTTGGAGGAGGTTTCTCTTCCCATAACCCAATAAAACAGCCCGTAGCATCGTTCAAACACAAAAAAAAAAAACCAAAAAAACCCTCCAAGATTCGCACCCAGTTGCTCGATTTCTGAAACCGAAGTTTGAAGAAGAGCAAAATACCAAGAAAACTTGGGGACCTGGCAGGGCTGTTGGACGAAATTCAAGAAGCAAGAGCTACACCGTGCACTGGGAAACAGCCCAAAAGAACCAAACCCATAATTTAAAATAAAACTTCAAACACTGCGCTGGCATATGCTGCCCGTCGTACTAATGATGATGCATTAATCACAAAGACTTACTTAAAAAAAAAAAAAAAACAAACCCAAAGCCAGAGAATAAATAACTTGTTACGATTTAAGATGCAAACACTAACGTGAAATCTGCTTTTTATCCCCCAAATTTCTGCTTCGACTGAACAGCATCACCTGCCACCGCACGGCAGCGATGCTCGGGAAAGGCACCGGTTAATTTAACGAACAAGAGGAAGAAACGCTCCTGTCTGGAAACGAGTTTGCTGGTCCCCGAGTATTAATTTCAGAGCCGACCTGTTGCTAACTCCCCGCCAGCTCCTGGGACTCGCCCACGTAACCCGGCAGCCGGATTATCACGCACCCGTGGCTTTCCTGTCCTCTCTCCGATGACGGCCTCCGCCACCCTCCGTCCCCTCTTAGCAAAAATGCATCCTGCTCCCCTTTGGTTTTGCCAAAAAAAAAAAAAAAAATCCCCCAAAAAACCAACCCCAAGAAACTCCAAACCCCAAGCCGGGAAAAGGTATGGGATGAAAGGGCTTAATAAAATCGCTTTAAATTGCAATTTAAAAAAAAAAAATTACTGCTTAAAGAAAAAATCGCGGTTTCAAAAAAAAATCGCAGTTTAAAAAAAAAAAAATCGCGATTTAAACGAAATCACAAGCTCGAGCACATTAGGTGGATGGGGAGAAACCAGCTCTGTTTTGAACCAAACCTACCCGGAGGAGAGAAATGGGGTGTAAACGCCGGGGCGAAAGGCATAAGCGGCGTTTTGGTGTGTTTCACAGCACAAGCTGCCAACATACGAGTGAGGCGCAAACCCTTGGGAAAATACCCGTTACGGGGCGGCTCAGATCCCCCGCTGCTTTTATATTATTAAGTTTTAAAGCTTCAGGAGGAAACGTAGGAGGAAACGGGACAAGTGGGGACCTCCGGGTCCATGGCGAGATGCTCCGAGCATCTCATCGCCCTTCCCCGGCCACCACAGCATCCCCAAAATCGCAGCGAGCCTCACACGGAGATGCCACCAAAGAATTTAAACCAGAGCACTGAAAGTGCGTGGTGATAGGCAAACAAAAGCCAAAGTTTCAGCAAATGAGGGGGGGGTGGGGGGTGGCATTTTACTCCCCCTGAAGTGCTAAGGCATCCAGCAAAGATAAAAAATGTACAACTCTAATTAATCTTTGAGTCTGCCGCTTCTTCCTCCTCACGGGGAGGACTCCTCTCATCGTTCCCCTGCTCCTACATGGAGCCTCTCCCACGGGCTACAGTCCTTCATGAACTGCTCCAGCGTGGTCTCTCCCACGGGGTGCAGACCTTCAGGAGCAAACTGCTCCAGCGTGGGTCCCCCACGGGGTCACAAGTCCTGCCAGCAAACCTGCTCTGGCGTGGGCTCCTCTCTCCATGGGTCCACAGGTCCTGCCAGCAACTTGATCCAGTGTGGGCTTCCCACGGGCCACGGCCTCCTTCAGGTCCCTCCACCTGCTCTGGCGTGGGGTCCTCCACGGGCTGCAGGGGGAATCTCTACACCCCCTCATCCTTCCTCCATGGGCTGCAGGGGGAATCTCTACACCCCCTCATCCTTCCTCCATGGGCTGCAGGGGGAATCTCTACACCCCCTCATCCTTCCTCCATGGGCTGCAGGGGGAATCTCTACACCCCCTCATCCTTCCTCCATGGGCTGCAGGGGGAATCTCTACACCCCCTCATCCTTCCTCCATGGGCTGCAGGGGGAATCTCTGCACCCCCTCATCCTTCCTCCATGGGCTGCAGGGGGAATCTCTACACCCCCTCATCCTTCCTCCATGGGCTGCAGGGGGACAGCCTGCTTCACCATGGCCTTCACCATGGGCTGCAGGGGGATCTCTGCTCCGGTGCCTGGAGCACCTCCTGCCCCTCCTTCTGCACTGACCTGGGTGTCTGCAGAGTTTCTTACAGCTTCTCACTCCTCTCTCCGGCTGCAAAAGCTCTCTCTGTTTTTTTTTACTTCTTAAATATGTTCTCACAGAGGCGCTGATTGGCTTGGCCTTGGCCAGGGGCGGGTCCATCTTGGAGCCGGCTGGCATTGGCTCTGTCAGACACAGGGGAAGCTTCTGGCAGCTTCTCACAGAAGCCACCCCTGTAGCCCCCCCTGCTACCAAAACCTTGCCACACAAACCCAACACAAGAGTTTATAATTTGGATATGAAAAATGTATAGTACATGCATTGTAAAATTTAAATATCTTAGAATTACATACTATCTGCACATATAACATTCAAAGGTTTATCTCAAGGAATCGTTAGGACTGCCTTTTTAACAATCATGCACAGATCTTAGTGGATTTCTTTCATGTTACTACAAAAAACACATGGCAACATCATAATCATTGCTCACAATTTACACAAAGCTCTCATTTCCCCAAGGTGTTAAATTCAAACATGTTCATTCTGAGCGCCCTTTCCATATACTTTCTAAAACAGGGAATCAAGAAAGTAGGCCAAAACTGCTTTGCCCTGCAAAGAATTAACCTTAACCTAAAAACAGGCCCTGAACCTCACAGTACTATATCGTCTTCAAACCTCCTCCTTGCCCCTCTCCAATTTGTAGGCTTCATATTTTTCAGTAGTGGCACAAACACCCGCACAGTTAATTCAAGCCAAATGACAATATATTTGGTTTTCTTCATTATCTTTTGAGACAGGTCAAGAGTATTCTGTAGAGCCCTCCATTAGAACAACTCTTCTGAAATACCTGATTACCATCTTTACACTACATGCACTTTCAGCCACACTGACTCACAAACTCCAAATGACACCCAGTGCTTTTGGGTAGGAGCTGGAGCTCCCAGTGTTCCATCCCATTGCTCTGGTTATGTGATGGGCCACCCTGTGTCATCTCCAGTCAGTATAATTAACCACTAAACTATTCAACACTCTTACTAAGAGGACAATGGCTATCATTTCAGTATGACTAACCTTGTAAAGAGAAGCCCCATTCTCTGTATATCTGACAAAGAGAGAATTCCCGTCCTTCAAATCTGTTTCTGCTCTTTACAAGCAGAGTCAATGCTCTGAAGAGCAGAAACAAAAGCCAGAAGAGGAAACAGAAGTAAACTTGCAGACATGCTTGAGAGTGGCCTAAAAACATCTACTCTGGTATCCAGTAGCTGAAGATTAGACCTTTTGGTTACTAAATCCTCTCTCTGTGTTGCATTTACTTCTCTCCTGCTCTGTTGCAATCAATGACTGCATTTTTAATACAAAAGCAGATAACAATACGGGACGTGATGAGCATGAATGAAAACATAGAGGATGTTTTTCGTGTTTGACCAGATTAAAAAAACCTTCAAGACCTCAAGAGGACCTTCTGCCTCATGTCACCCTAAAACGAGCAGGTCTGCTATCCATATATGTGCCTAACAAGGACAATATTTCTGATATCTCTGGAGAGAAAGAAATTAGCTGTGCAACCTCAGACAGTAACTTCTTTCACAAAAATAGCTGCTTAGCCACATCAGACAAAGAATCTGCCACCTCAAATGCAAATCCCTCAGATTAGAGAAACAAACAAACCACAAAACCAAACCAACAATAAAACAGAAGATCCTCAGACTACAAAGCATCCCCATCCAAACATTTAACATCTTTTACAATATTTTACATTTTTAGCAACAGGGCAAAGGGCCTGGTCACGTCTGGAATTTTTCTTAGCAAAGTGCAAGTAAGCAGTGTACTTGTCAGGATAGTGAGTACAGGCAGTCAACCTCCTCTGAGGCCTCTGTAGTAGACCCTTAACGTAGTCGTATATCCTAGAAGAGATTCCACAGTTTTCTGCTTTCCCTCACTGATGCTTCAGGGAAGGTTTCATGAAACAGGTGAGCTAATTAAGAACAGCTCAATGATTCCAAAAAGCAAGCGCCATTTCTTATACGAACCTGTACCTAATATAACCCCTGACTGAAAAGATTCCATTTATTAGTCTAATTACAGATTATTTACTAATCTGTGGTCAACTTTAGACAGACTCTGCAGGGTCATGAAAGTTGTCCTCAGGAAGTGTGCAACAAGGTCTCTAATTTGCAGTCACCAAAGATCAGCTTCCTCCCATCAGGAGACCTTGCTGTGCCTGGAGCTCTGCATCCCCTGGGAATGATGCAAGCCTGATGACAACTTGTCATTTGGTGCTCCAGACATTCCAGCTGCATTATTCTCTTGACAATGACTCCTCTAAGCCAGAAGAGAGTAATCACTGCAAGGGGTTGCCAGAGATGGAAAAAGAAACTGGATACAGTGTTGACATGAGAGTATCTACAAACAGAAATAACCAGGGGTACCTAAGAAGTGAGCTCCTTGGAACAGAACTAGAGACTCTTAAAATCAAGTATTACTTCAAAGAATGAACGAGGCAAGTAAGATTGCACTGCTCTTTCAAAAAGAAGAGGAAAAAACCCCACCAGACGGCTAGTATGAAGAAAGAGCACTTGTGGGCTAATAACAGCTCCTATTACACCCAAAGCTCAGCACTGCATTACTTCCCTAAGCAGAGGCGCACAGAGAAGCCATTCTAAAGCTACAATTAGACAATCACATTGGGTTGAAGCGGGTACCGCAATGTAAATGTTACAATTACACTAACATGAAAATTAATCACCAGCACATTACTGGCAAATTATTAGCATGCACAAATCCTTCTGAATTTCCCAGCTTTGAATTTTAGACTGGGCACACAGCTTAGTTAAAAGAATCTGCTTGACTGAACAGATTTTAAAGTCTCCGAAGGATATGTCTTACACCAAATTACAATATCAATGCTGCTGCTTCTCATTATGTTTTCAAATGAAATATGGCTTCGCAATTTAATGTAAACACGAGAAATGTTTTCACTGTGAAAAAACCCCTCAGTATTTCACCAAGATACGCAAGTGCTACGCTACATGAATGTGTAAGCATTAAAAAATAATACAGCAGACGTTATTTCAGTGGACAGACTTTTTTAAAGTTACTTTTTTTAAACAACACAAATTTCTAACAGTCTCCTGTTTAACTGCTCTACTCATTTTTCTACCCTTCACTGCTCAGTAACAGCTTCTTCCATAGGCTTTAAAAACAATAATTCAACGAGCTTCAAGGTCTTCATCTTTCCCCCATTGTCAACTTGCTGCACAGCTATTATTCACATAGCTGAAGATACTAACCAAGATTGCAATCTGAATCACAGTCTGTTAACAGCGCAACTTATCTCAACATTGACTCACGTTTACATTAGTGACAAGAAGCATAATATGCAATTGTTTTTACATCATTCCTATTCTTCTACTATTCAAAGAACATCCAACAAACCTCCGGAGCCTTGAGAGAAGATGGAAACAGAGGCTGTTCCCTGTGAATCCTACTAAAAATCCACAAGGATATCTAAGCAGATTAAAACCCTCAAAACTAAGCAGTAAAACTCATTTCTAACCAGATGATGGGTAAGACAATCATGCGAGAGCACCACTCTGCCTCTTGGAAAAGCAGAAAGGTTGATCTTCTGAAAACAAGACCTTGTTTCTCAGCTTGATTGTAAACACCATGAAGTTTCCTGTTTATACCACCTCCCATAAGGTGGGAGATCTAAACATAGCATCTAAAAGGAACACCGCTGGCTTCCTCTTAGTTTCTATTTCACCCTCTTCTACCCCTAACAAAGCATGAGGAAGAAGCCACATTAGCGATCAAGGCAGCAACCTTCAACTGAAACCATGCCAGTAACAGCCATAGCATCATAAATACATAGTACCTTCACATGCCAAACAGCACAACTTAGAATACCATTTGAAGAGGGTTTTCTTCTCCTATGGCTTTTGTTTGTATGGGGTTTTTTTTTTAATGGAACCTAAGCGACAAATAGCTTCAAAAAAAGGCAAGAAAAAGAGACTTTTCCTGCCTTTACAGACCTGCACAGAGCTTGAGTCATACTTGCATCTTTCACATTTGGATCTGTAGTCAGGCTCCTGATGAGAACTGTAATCATCTGTAATGGTCTGTGCTGCACAAGACTTGCCAGTGCAACAGAAGGTTCGAATGAAGGATCTGTAATAGTTGAATATGACAAAGTGTAAGAAACTAAAAAGAAAACCCCATAGAAAAAATAGGCTTTATCTTCTCTCCTACGACTTCACTATAATTGCAAAGTTTTGAGACAAGTCTGTCCTCCATCTAACGTTCTATCATTACAAAGCAAAACAAAATTGAAAAGCGTCAACGGATGAAGGCGCTGAATTACAAACTCCTTTCATTCACCTAATATCCATGCAAGAAAGTGACAATCTGCCAACTTCCTCCTCCGTCATCAACAGAACTGAGAAGTGGGGGTTTTTTTATCTAAAAAGCACCACCATACAATTGTTTATCATACTTGATGTTAAGGATCCAACACAGCTGATAATTTCCACATCCTATCTCAACAACTGCCTGCTAACCATGCCAGTTATAGCAATATATAATGTTATAACGTTAAGTTGCCCAGCTGCCTCAACAGCAAAGGCGCTTTCCAATCTGAGCTAATACAGTCCTTCACAGATTTTTTTGAGGTCAGAAAGGACCTGTTTACAATCGCATCGACATTACTCAGACAGCAAATCCTTCTTATGATACCCACGTTTTGTATCTTCTTTACATATATCCCAGTTTCGTAGACTAAACAGTTCCAAGACCTAAGCTACCCCTCTGGAGGGAGCAAGAGGAAGAGCAGCTTTTGGTATTGAATTTTACTTTTTCCTAACAGGACACTCCAGCTCTGCTCCAGTATATCATTTAAAGCGTTGCAACAGGAGTTTTTCCAAAAACCATGCTGCTCTGCAGGTAAATAAATCACCATTTCCCCTGTAGCTCTTCTTGGGCGGGGGTTGGGGAGAAGAGAAGAAAAGGCTTTGCTTTCTCCATGGCCAAAAAGTTGCTTTTCAGTATCTGGGCAGGAAGCAACAGTTCCAAGGCAATGTCTGCAAAGCGACCGATGCTAGCAGTATAACTTTTCCTTTCTGTTGGCAAACCTGTCGCTCTCCTCAAGCCCCCACGTTACTCTACACCCCTCCCACCACCACCAGCCCTCGGCCGCGTTTCCCGGCGGGCGGTACTCACCGGCGGTGGAGATGACAGCGAAGAGTTCCTGCAGGGAGGGCAGCAGCGTGTCGGGCTCGGCCTTCCAGACGCTCCGCAGCAGCCCGCTGACCTGTGTCACCTGCGAGACGGAGAGGTGCAGCTCGGCCTCCCGGCTGCCCTGGCTCGGGAATGGTTTTACTCCTCCTTGGCAACAACTACAATATGGCCTGAATTAGTGGCCTCAGCCTCCTCCACGAGCTTCTTCAGCAAGATGTGAGGGGACCAGGTTGGGCAGTGGGTGCTCACATAACAGGAGCCCTCTTCATCTGCAGCCACTTGAGCCTGAAGCTCCTCAGCAGCCTTCTGTCAGAAGTCATCCTGCTCGGCCCATGCCAGCAAAGCTCCAGCAGGCTCTCCCATTTCTCCAGCTCTCTGCTGAGGGAACGACGTCCTACACAGTTCCTCAGGGGAGCTTTAGATGTGCAGTGGCACTCGAGCATTGATCAGCTGATGGATGCTCTGCAGTTTCCTGGCTCTCTCTTGCAGCTGCTTGCTTAAGGAGATGCAGCTTAGCGCTCTTCTGCTTGAGCTTCTCCACCTCCTCCCGCACTTCAGGAGAGCTTCCCTTCCTCAGAAGACAGTTCTCCTCTTGAAGGGCACGGCACCGCCTCTCCAGGTCTTTCAGGGTGCTCTGGAGGCAGGCGTTCTGCTCCAGCAGCCTGCTATGACTGCTCCCAAGCAGCCAGTCCTCCTGATTCTCTGATTCGGTCTGAACGCCCACCTCTGCCACAGACCGCCCGCTGCCGGCACTTCCTTGTGGCGGGGAGTGCAAGCTGTGCGGCGCCAAGTCTTGCCCCGCAGCCTCGAGCAAAACCTCCACGCCGCTTCCTTCCTCCTGGAGGCCAGCGTGGCAGGAGGGAGATGCCGTGAGGCTCTCCAAAGAGCAGGGCCCGATGGTCCCAGTGTCCAGGAGGGTCTGCAGGTGCTGGCAGGCCGTAGCCTTGGCCCTGGCCTCCTTGCAGGAAGCAGGCTGCTGGCCCTTGAACTGCTCCAAGATGTAATTATGGAAGAGTCTCCTCTGTTGCAGCAGTTCGTCTTGCAGGCGGAGGATGCGGGCAGCCTGCTCGCCATTGGTGTCCCAGCGCAGCTTGCCGAGGACGTCCTGGAGCTTCCCGCGGGCCCGGCTGCTGCTCCAGGCTCTTCTCACCACCTCCTTGGCCAGCTGCTGCTGCAGGTCCCGTGCATGACAGATGGTGTCGCCACGCTGCTGCTGCAGCATCCCCTGCACCTCGCGCAGCTCAGCCTCCTTTGAGCGCAGCAGCTGGCGGATCTGCGCCGCCCGCTGCTGCTGGTTCAGCTCCCGCAGCCGCTGGAGCTCCCCTGCCTGCTGCTGCTCCCATTTGGAGTGCAGCCGTTCGGCCAGGAGCCGCTGCTCCCGCTCCCTCTCAGCAGCTGCTGCCTCCCTTGACTGCGCAGGTGCGCAGACCGCGTCTGCAATGAGCCAAGGGTGGGCGAGTATGGCCTTAGATACGTGTCTTGGTGCTGAGCTCACCAAGGAGGGCTGGGGACACGGTGGCCTTGTAAGGTGTGTCCTGGTGCTGAGCTCACCAAGGAGGGCTGTGCTGATCACCAAGGATCCGCGTGTTCCTTGAGACAGTGTTTGATATGCACACAGTACTAAAAGGTTGTGAAGGTGAATGGGCATGAAAGAAACAGGAAAACTGCCCGTCCAGTGGAGCTCTGCAGGAGGATGGAGCTGTACATGGCAGGAGGTGATACAAGTGGGATTAGCACGGAGAAAAGGTTTTGTAAGGAAGGCTGTTGTGCCAGGGAGTTCCCTGACTTCACCCAGCTACAGAAACCGGGACGAGGCAGTGTGCTGAAGTGATGGGGGGAAGGGTCCTGGGGTAAAAGAGTGTAGATGACAGAAGGTTGGAGAGATTTGGGTGGCAGAGATTTGAGGTAGTCCTTTCAAGGGCTGAGCAGGCTGAGATTTGGTGCCAAGGAAGAATAAAGCTGCTCTCAAGGATGTTTTGGAATTAGTGTTACTATCACTGGTAACAGCAACAGGACAGTGCTGTAAGGGTGAGGCGTGGTGGACGCCTTGCTTATGAGGATGTGATGAGAGATGTGTCAGAAGCCTTGCTGAAGTCAAGGTAGACAACATCCATTGCTCTCCCTTCATCCACCTACCCAATCGTGCCATCATAAAAGGCTGTCAGATTGGTCAGGCAGGATTTCCCCTTGGTGAATCCATGTTGACCACTCCAGATAAGACAGGTAGACTCCCTTCCAAAAGTATACAGCAGTACAGCTGCATTTTTCAGCCATTTTGTGACATTAGGATTGCATTTGCACAGTCCCCATGCAAAATGCTTGGGGTAGAATTTGCTGAAGCGTTACAGCTTGTTGAATTCTGCTCCCACTGAAGAAAGACCCCCACTAATTTCAGCGGCAGCAGAATTTGGACAATTTGGAAAGCTTTGCGAAAAACATTGCCTCTCATTTGAGAACGTTCAAATTCTCCCTTATTATACCGGAGGATTTGAAACAGCTTTCATGTTACAGGGTTCTTCAGGTGTTTTTATAGGAGAAGAACTGGCTGAAGTGAGGACTTGACAAGAGAAGGACAATGGAAGGAGTCAGTGGGCACTGACCCACTGATTTTCCACTGAGGAGAAGGAAAACATTGGATTTTGGTTGTTCGGATGAGCTGCATCCAACCTTTCTCTTTTTCCTTGGAAGAGCTGAATGTTTCCTGTCAAAGGTAATAGGACTGCCTCCTACTATGTCCATCCAGAACATGTGGGTGGGCAGGGGGGGAGAGGGAGACGGGGGCAGAGGGGTGGAAGGGGGAAGAGGGGCCCCAAGCCTGGGCCAGGGGCTGCTCAGCCTCAGGACCTCCCTGGGCCTGTCTGCCAGGGAGCCCGCCTTCCTCTCACACTGGGCTTCGCCGGCATAGGTCGGGAGGGCTGTCAGTCTCCTCCACTGCGGTGATGCTGCCCTGGATTGATCCCCTGGGCTGTCACTCTGCCCTGGTTCGGGGCCTGTCCCTCCCTGTGGTGCTGCTCTCACTGATTGGCTGTCTGAGGGGTCACTCCCCCACAGTGCCCGCCCTTCCCTCTGGTGATCTTTCCTCTGATTGGTTGCCTGGCACTTCCCCCTTGCTCCTCCCATCAAACAATGGGTCAGACAGTTCATCAATCAAGGGACTTGGGCGGGCGTTGCCAGGCGACTCGCTCTGCCTTGAGGGTTTAGGCCCTAAGAATGAAACTGTGGGCGCTCACAAAAGGCTGTGGGTAATAAAAGACAGGTTTGGGCCCTAAAAATGAGCATTTTGGCCCTGGAAAGGAGGCGTTGGGCACTGAGAAGGGTGGGCTACATGCTACGAACGATGCTGTGGACCCTGGAAACCAGGGGAACCTCTTGGTTACGACGTGAGCTGGCTTTGGTGCCCAGTAACTGCCCGCAACAGAGCACCTCTGCTGTCCTGAGTGAGCACCGTAACAGATGGAGCCCAAAGTCACGGGCTAAATGAACTCGGTGGGCGTTTTTGGGTGTTTTACGGACATTTTACAGGGGTGGTCCATAGACAAAGGGAATGCTATCTGTGAGTTTTATCAAAGCCTGGGAAGGGGAGTGGTGGTTAATGAGGATGGATGGGATGGTGTGGGACCTGAGCCGGACGTAAATGGTATGGAATAAGGGGTGGAGAAGGGACGGTCGTGGTTTAACCCCAGCCAGGAACTAAGCACCACACAGCCGGGAGAATCAGAAGGGAAAAAGGGAGAAAACTCGTGGGTTGAGATCAAGACAGTTTAATGATTGAAATAAAAATTAAAAAATAAAAATAGTGATAAGAAGGAAAATAACAAAGCAAGAGAAAGAAAACCCAAGAAAGGCAAGTGATGCAAACGAAAACAATTGCTCACCACCAACCGACCGATGCCCAGCCAGACCCCGAGCAGTGCCCCCCGCCAACCTCCCCCCCAGTTTTATTGCTGAGCATGATGTCATGCGGTGTGAAATATCCCTTTGGCCATGGGGGTCAGCTGTCCCAGCCGTGTCCCCTCCCAACTCCTTGTCCACCGCCACCTACTCGCTGGTGGGGTGGTGGAGAAGCAGAAGATGCCGTGACACTGCACAAGCACTGCTCAGCAGTGACTCAATCATCCCTGGGTGATCAGCGCTGTTTCCAGCACAAATCCAACACACAGCCCCATACTCGCTACTGTGCCAAAAGTCAACTCTGCCCCAGCCAAAGCCAGCACAGCTCCCCAGCACAAGAGAGGATTTTGATGCCAGGACAAATGAGGGCTTGCCAGCTTGGCAGAGCGCAGCTGCCTTTTCGCGTCCTCAGGTGTCCCGGCAGGGGCAGGCTGGGCTAAAGCTTCTCCCCTCCTCCCCTCCGCATGTTGTGGTCTGGCAGGGCAGCTGGGGCTTTGTTGCAAGCACACCCTGGGTCGAGGCGTGCTGTCCTGCAGGCAGCAGCAGAGACCAGGCATGGCACTGTCTGCTCGGCACACTCAGGGGGGTCCCCATGGGAAGGACAGCATGGGACTGGGCTTTTTGTTCCAGCTTTACTAATAAAAAAGAAAAAAATATTCAAATGCAGCCGTGTTTGAGAGGACAACTTCATCTCTCCAAGGCTCAGCAGCAGCACAGCGACCGCAGGCTCCATCGTGCTGTTGGCACCTCATTTGACAGGATGAAGATGGTCTGAGTTGCCAGACAGCTGACCGAGGGATCGGTGTCTTTCGCCAAGGGCAGGAGGGCTGCAACAAAAGGAAACAGAGCAGGCATGAACCCCCACTGCCTGCCTCTGGAGACCCCCAGGAGTCCCCTCCAGAGCATGCCAGCCCCAGCCATCTCTTGCCCTGGCCAGGAGGAGCAGGGGAGACAACCTGAGCAGCTGGAAGCTGCTGCTCAGGAATGCCCCATGTGCACATTCCCTTGCCCCTGAAGTGTTTTCCTGGAGCAGGGCCCGGCGTGGCAGCACCCTGCCCAGGCTCTGTCCCCTGCCCCACCAGCCCCGGCCAGCACAGCACTGTCCCTACTCACCGTTGCAGACATCCCACAGCTTCTCCGAGCTTCGTTTCCTCAGGTGCTGTGCAGCAAGCCCTAGGCACAGAGCTCCTGTCAGACCTCCCACTCCCCAGCACGCTCCCAGCAGTAGCAGGGCCCCCAACCCTGCCAGTGCGGCTGCACACCCTCCTCCCCCACAGCAGGGCTGACCCCTGGGAAGGACAGTACCCGAAAGTGGTGGGACTGAGCAGGGCTCCCAGCAAGCCAGCCTGCGTGGTGGGCCCTCCTGGAGGCAAGCGGGGCTCTGGCAGCCACAGGGCTGCCCCTTGCTGCCAGTGCAGTGGAGGGGACTGGGGCGCGGCTGACAGAAGAGGGACCCTGGGGGCTGTGGCTCACCCATGAACCTGACGGCCGCCTCTCGCAAGCTGGCCTGAGCGTCCTTCAGGTACGGCTGGCTCTGGCACACGTATTCTCCCACCCTGCTCCTGTCGCGCTGTAGCTGGAGAGAGCACAAAGGCACGGGGCTGATACAGACCCTCCCCAGCCATCCGGACCAGTCCCTCCTCCCAGTGCCCCCCTTCCCTCCCCCACAGCAGCCCTGTGGGGCTGAGGTTCAGAGAGAGCCGCAGGCACAGAGGGCCTGGGGGTGCCAAGACCCCTCTGTCCCACTGCCAGGGCTCACACAGGGTGCCAGGATCTTGTCTGGCACCCTGGGGGCAGGGAGGGGAGAGGGGCCTGGAGAAGAGCCCTTGGGGGGGTCTGTGCTTGAAGGCAGGGAAGGAGGATGCAGCTCCAGGCTGCGGGCTCTGGGCTGGAGAAGGGCAGGTGAGGCCCAGCTGCACAGCCGTCCCCACGGGCACGTGGGGCAGCCCTTGGCCCTGGGGCTTGGGGGCTTGTACTCACCAAGAACTCTGCAATCAGGTGTGTCTGACATGTCTCGGCCAGGTAGCTGAGCCTCCTCCACCCCAGGAACTGTGCGCAGGTGAGGAAGGCGTCCTTCGAGGCCTGCAGAGAAGCAGAGGCTGGGAGATGGCACCACAGCAACCTGGCATCTTCCTTCTCTTGGCCAGGCTCCGAGCTGTTCCCAGCCCTTTATGGGAAGAGGCAGCGGCGGGCAGAATCTGAACGGGGTTCAGTGCCCAGGGCAGGGACACGGGGCAGCCACCACCTCAGGTATCTCATGCTGCCAACCAGCAGAATAGAGATCCTGGAGAGCTGCTGAGCTGCTGCCAGGGATGGGGGCAGACTGAAGGGCAAAGGTGGTGTGGGCCCACAGCTGTAGGCAGCGAGGGCTGGAGTCCCTGAGACACTGGGGCAGGACGGAGCCAGCAGCACATCCCACGGGCTTTCCCCAGCAGGACGCCTGGCTCCCGGCTCTTTCACGCCCAGGCTCCAGACTGGGATGCAGAGCCAGTCCCCTTCTGGCTGCATCTCCCTTCCCACCACTCTCCCTGCCCCAGGCTGGGAACGAGCTGGTTCTCCACCCTTCCTAAGTGCTGCACCTCTCTGCTCCCACCAAGTTCACTCGCCCAATGCAGGGGGACCTGGGTGAGCAGGGCTTTGTTCCTGGGGCTATCCTGCTCTCTGGGAGCTGGGGCGGTCCCCAGCCCAAACATCTGGAGGTCTCTTTGGCACAGCCCTGGGGGACAGGGATTGGGGCTCAAAGGCCTGGCCTCCGATACCTGCAGGGACAGCTGGGAAGCCTGTAGGGACGCGTGTGTTTGGTGGCCATGGGCTGCTGCTGAGCCCTGCTGGGAATTGTCTGTGCCAGGTTCTCCGTCCCTGCTCGTGCTGGCTGTGCAGGGACCCTTCCTCTGGGCTGTGCCAGGGGAGGGCTCAATGGGAAGAGCGGGGCTGGGAGAGGACCCCAGCTCCCCATCCACCTCTGCAGCAGGCAACAGGGGGGAAGGAGGGGACCTGAAGTGGGACCCTGAGGTGACACACCTTCCCAGCCTCTGACGTCCAGCAGCCCTTGCCTCTTATGGCCAGGCCACCGCTGTGGTGTCAGCACGCCCTTCCCCATGAGACTGGTCACTGGTCACTGTACCTTGGCCACGCTCTCCATCTGGTCGTTCATGTGGAGGAGCAGCGGCAGTAGCACCCTCTGCACTTTCTTCTTCATCTTTTTCTCATTTCTCCCCACCACAGTCTTCATCACATCTCCAAAGAGGCTGATGGAGAGCTCCCGCACCTGGCTGGACTCCTGGTAGGGAGGAGGACAGGGGGACTGCAGCAAGAGCCGCTACCTGCCCGCGCTGAGCAAGGGCGTTGGCATGGCTCATGTGAGGGGAGATGCTCCAGGGTCGGGTTCTGAACACAGGAGTTGTGGGCCAGATCTGCAGCTGCAGCTGAACAGCCACAGAGCCCTGAAAGGCCACGCAAGAGGAGCGAGGAGGGGAGCCCTGCCCAAGTGCTTCCCACAGGGCTGGGCTGAAGGGCAAGCTGTCTTTGCAGAACGCCCGTCTGTTAGAGCTCAGGCTCCCACCGCAGCCTTACGTCATCAAAGAGAGCCAGGAGCTTCTCTGCCAGCTGCAGAACGATGAGGTTGGCCTCCTTCCTGTTCATGTGGCCCATCACGTTCCTGCAGAACACCAGGGCCTTATTCTTGACATTGGTGTTGGCATCTGGCAGGGTCTCTATGATGTCTGGCAGCAGGACTGGTAGTTTTCTTGCCTGTATGAAAGACACAGTTTCCTTATTGTGAAGCAGGGAAAGACCACCCTGGCAAAAACGCAGCGGTCGCTGAGCACCAGCCTCCCGTCTGGCTTCCCAGGCGGCGGCACAGGAGTCACTGCAGCAGCTCCTGGCAGGCAGTGGCCACTGACAGGGATGCGGGGAGCGCACGAGGAAGGGAAGGGAGCGCAGGAGAGCAGTGTCCCCTGCTCAGCCAGCCCCGTTTCCGACTGGCCTGAAGGGGCAGATGGCTTGGTGAGCCTCTGTGCCTGGAGGGCTCCCCAGGCACCCACCAGCCCCCTCCATAGCAGGGAGGCTGACTTGAGCCGTCACGCCACATTCGGACTCCCAGCCAAGGCCAAACCGCGCCATTAGCCACTGCCGCAGGCCCTGGCTGCCAACGTGGCTCCACTTGACTGTGCCTCACTCACCGCCTCAGGTGTCTTTGAAAGCGTGATGAGGCCCCTGAGCACCAGCGAGAGCATCACTGGGCTTGGATGCCTCAGGAACCTTTGGGCTTTGTACAGGGCAGCAAACTCCTCACTGTCAATGTCAGCGCAGACCAGCAGCTAAAACGAAGAGAGCAGTGAGAGACCAGCAGAGCCTGCAGGGCTCCCTCCACCGCGCCGGCACAAAGGAGGCACGAGATGCGGACGGCGGCAAGTGTCTCCTCTCCCCGGGCTTGAAGCCCCCTCAGCGTGTGCGGAGGCCGTGCCTCTGCCCCAGGCCCAGCAACTGGCCAGACTCTGGCTTCTGCCCCTTGCTCTGCCCCTGCCCCAGGTTTCCAGGCTGCAGAGCAGGGCAGGGGGATGCTGGCAGGGGGGTAGCAGAGTGCCGTCCAGGCAGGGGCAGGCTTCACGTTTTTTCACCGGGGCCAAAACAGCACGGGGCGGCCCCAAGTGTCGCGCAAGGGCTCTGGCTGCTGCCCGGCAGGTCCCTGCCGACCCTAAGGGCCTGTGTCCCGATGTACTGGAGGAGGTGGCCATTTGGAGGCAGACGGAAGGGGAGGGAGCCGTGCCTGTTTCCCTGGGGAGGCAGGCACAGCCCTGAAGGGGAGCATGGTCACTCACAGCCAAGGGATAGATGCAGGCGTCCTCCGCAGCACTGCTGAACACCTTGCGCAGCCGCTGGTCCTGGAGCACCCCGAGCAGCTCCGTCAAGACAGTCCACAAAGCCGAAGGCACGGAGGTCATCACCTCCCACATGGCCAGGGCAGCGCTGCAGAGCCAGAGCGCTCGGTCAGCAGGGCTGCCTCGGCCACTGCACCGTGCCCGGGCCAGCTCCTCCGGACCCAGGCTGTGCTGCAGCCCTGGCCCTGCCCAGCCCCCACATGGAGCGCACGGGGGCCCTGTCTGGGCAGGAGGATGGGGCTGAGGTGGCGTTCCCCATGGGGCAGAGAGGAGCGTGGTGGTGGGACTCTGGCTGCTGAGGGCCTGGCTGACCCACCGGGGCTGAGAAGCATGGTGGGATGGAGGGCCCTGCTCCTCAGGGATGTCCTGCAGTTTCCCGTTGGTCTGGCAGCCAGAGAGTCTCTGCCCCCCACCCTCTCCCCACAGGAAACAAGCCCTCTGGGCTGTCGGGGCTAATACCTGTCACATGTTGGAGAGATCTCCAACAGGCTCCTGACCGCTTCCCTGGGGCACCACTTGGTCAGTACGAGGAGGAGTGAGTCCAGGCTGCTCCGGGCTGGCTCCATGCAGATGCGCTCCACGTTGGTCTGGATGGACCTCATGATCTTTGGCACCTGGAGGGGACACAGGTGAGCATGGTGCTGCCACTGGAGTGCAACCATTTCCCCAGCTGCCGCTGAAACTGCTGCCCTTCCTGTCCCTCTCTGTTGCCTTGAGGTGCCCGAGAGAGCTGGGTTAGGGAAGGAGGGGAGAACAAGGCCAGGCACGGCTCACGGGCAGGGCAGTCCAGCCACAGGGCACCTACATCCGTCAGCCAGGACACAGGGTCTGTCACAGCCATGTCCAGGACGTCGCTGCCCATCTGCCTGTCACAGCTGTCGTCTGCTGTCAAGGCCTCGATGGCCACGAGGAGAACCTCTGTCATCTGATAAGGCTGGAGGTATTCTCCAAACACCTACGGGGGGAAAGAAGGGAGGGAAGACACGTCACACCGAGCACCCTGATGCTGCTGCTTGGCTGAGCAGCGTGAGCAGCTCTGGCAAGAGCCTGCAGGAAAGCTGGAAGCAGGGGCTGCAGCCTCTGCAGGGCAGAGGATGAGAGCAGAGGGTCCCCAGGGTGAGGGAGGAGGGTTGGCATCATGGGCACCATGTCTTGGTCCTAGAGGGAACCAGGGTTCTCTGGTGGCCAGGAGGGCTGGAGCTGCTGCTGGGACACTGGAGTGCCGGCCTCGCACGCTCCCTGCCTGGGGACAACGAGAACTCTCCCACCAGGGACAGTGAGGCCATGTCAACCCCACTGATTCTGGGTCCCTTGGCTCACAAAAGGCTCCCTCTGATGCCACGGACAAGAGTCCCAGCAAGGGGGGAGCTCATTACCGTGCCCATGCCGCTGCTGATGAGCGAAGCAACCGAGAAGGAGCTCTCAGAATCCCATTCCAGTTGGAGCTCTGGGTGCTCTGGATTCTCCTCTGGCAGTGTCTCACCTACATGGAGGGGAAACACAGAAGAGTCGGGAGGACACAGCATCTTTGCCAACAAACTTCCCAAACGGCAAAAAGAGCTTTCAGCTCGGCACGGCTGAGGAGGCAGGCTGCGCTGGGGCCGGCTCCCAGCCCCGAATAGCCCTGGCATTCACGCACCGCCGTGCCCCCAGCCCGTGGGAAACCTGCCGCCAGCGTGCCGAGGAAGCAGGATCCCGGCATCAAGCTGGTTGCACTCGCTGGCCCCGACCCTGCCCAGCCCCAGGGGACCCCTCACTCACAGGTCTGCAGCGGCCAGGCCATGGACACCTTGTAGGGCTCCGGCAGAAAGCTTCCTTCCTGGGGAGCCCCCACCTCCTCCCAGGCCACCATGGGGTGGCTGGGGGGTCTCCCTGCCATTCTGTAAAATGGAGGAAAGTTGGGGGGACAGGGGGGAGGCAGCTGAAGGGAAGCGCCTTGGCGCTGCGGGGCTGCCGGGGTCAGCAGGGAAAGATGTGGGCTGCTCTTGGGGTTTCCCTGCCAGCTCTGTGCTCCTTTCCTGTCCCGTCGTCGTCTTGTCAGACGCTGCAGGGCCGTGGCCACGCTGGTTATATATTGCACCGCGGGGTGTCACAGAGGGCAGGTCATAAAGGGCCCCACTGTGACCCGCTTCCCGGGCCAGGAGGGGCGGGGCATCCACTGCAGGGGGTAGGGACACAGCTCGCCAGTGGCCCATGGGTCCTCTCGGGGTGCTCCCAGGCCCCCATCTGTCCTTACATCTCCTCAGGACCTTCCTGTACCCGCCAGCTTGTCCCAGAGCCCTGCGTTCACACGCCCCGGCATGGCCCCACGGCCTCCCTGGGGGACCCCTGCTTCTCCCCCTCCAGGTAGGGCTCTCTTCACAGCTCTACAGTTTCTGGCATCTCACCGCTACCTCCTTTCCCCCCACGCTGAAAAGCTCTCTCAGCATCAGGAAGCAAAAGACATTTACGCCTGCTCCTCTCCTCCGACTGCTGTTTGGGGACACAAGTGTCCATGGGACGCTCACAGTGTGCATCGCTTGCCCCATGCTGCCAGAATATGGCATGTCTGTCCCACCTTGCTCCTCCCATGCAAATGCGATTGGCTGTCCTGGGTCTGCTGACTCCCCATAGACTTCTGGGCGGGCGTTGCCAGGCAACTCGCTCCGCCTTGAGGGTTTAGGCCCTAAGAATGAAACTGTGGGCCCTCACAAAAGGCTGTGGGTAATAAAAGACAGGTTTGGGCCCTAAAAATGAGCATTTCGGCCCTGGAAAGGAGGCATTGAGCACTGGAATAGATGCTACAACCAGCACTTTGGACCCTAGAAAGCAGGGAGGGGAGAGGGGCCTGGAGAGGAGCCCTTGGGGGGTCTGTGCTTGAAGGCAGGGAAGGAGGACGCAGCTCCAGGCTGTACTGGGAAGGATCAGGGGTTCCGGTTTGTACTGGGAGGGGCCCCAGTCGGTACTGGGAGTGGTTAAAGGGGTGCAGTTTGTACTGAGATGGTGCAGAGTCTGCACTGGGAGGGGTTAAAGGTGTAACCGATGTGTTTAACTTTTTTTTATCTCTGGTGATGGGATAGGTTGTGGATAGTCTCTGTAAACAAGGTGATGAGATTATTAGCAATAGTAAGGTGATGGTGGAATGATTGTGTTGTTAGGAACCAGTCTTGCTACTATGGTCCCTGTACAGCCCCAACCTAACAGGTAACTAATAAAAACATTTTAAGAACGAGAACCTGAGAGCTTGGTGGTACCGTGGAGCTGATAAATTGTGTAGTTGGTACATGAGCCAAGTAATATTTCATTTTCTGTCCAAACCATGTGCTATGAGTGAACTTTGTTCATTATAATCTCATTACAATACCAAAACACACCTCCATTGTCAAAGCTACCCGCCTCCAAGGTACGACCACCCCTCACTGGGCGTGCTCTCTGAATTTCTTGAAGTCTGTGGCTTTAAAAGCAAAGTGAGAAAGTTTTCCACCAATCATAATGAAGTAACTATGTAACTAGGTGATGGAATTGTAACTCTGTGTGTTTGGAGACTATAAATGTGTGTATGTTTGTGGGCTAGGTGGGCATGTTAGGAGGAGAGATCCCCCATGCACCCCAGCACTGAATAAACCAATGTTGGCTTTCTCAACTGCATTTCGGTTTGGAAAGGGTTTTTTATTGCCGTTTGAGCGGTAACAAAGGGATCCCCTTTGTACTGGGACAGGGCCCAGTCTGTACTGGGAGGGCTCAGGGGACATACCTTTTACTAGGACAGGTCCCACTTGGTGCTGGGAGGGGTTAAAGGGATCCAGCCTGTGCTGTGACAGAGTCCAGTCTGTAGTGGGAGGGGTTTAAGGGATCCAGTTTGTACTGGGAAAAGTGTCCAGTCTGTACTTGGAGGGGTTAAAGGGGATCCAGTTTGTACTGGGAAATGTCACAGTGTGTACTGGGAGTGGTTGAAACAATTCAGTTTTTACTGGGATGGTGCCCACTCATACTGGGAGGGGCTAAGGGAACCAGTTTTGTTTGAGATTACAGAGAGTCTGTACTGGGAGTGGTTAAAGGGAATCGGTTTGTACTGGAGGGGCCCCAGTCTGTACTGGGAGGGGTCTGGGGAACAGAGCTTTTCCTGGGCAAGGTCCCACTCTGGGGTGTACAGACCTGGAGAGATTAAAGGCAGCCTGTTTGTACTGGGACAAATGGCGTGCTCAGCGCTGGACGGCCATCCTTCCCAGCACCTCCCTCCCTCTCTGCCCAGTCCATCCCGATTCAGGGCAGCATCCCAAGCCAGCTCAAGGACAACCCTTCGCACCTCAAGTCTCACCAGCCTGTCCCCATTCTGGTGGATGAAAGCCTTGTTGACAGCCCCAGCTGGGAAACCAGGCTGATGCTGGGACAAAGGGGTCCCTTGCTGGAGTGCAGGAATCTCACAGATCCAGCGCTGCTCCCAGCTCTGTGCACTGTAGCCCGATGGAAACGGACAAAACAGCCCAGGACTCGCTGCTTTTGCCAAAATAGAGTTGCTCTTCTCTATTCTAAAAAGCATCGTCTTCAGATGTACAGTATCCCTGTTGGTACTGGTAGCAGGGACACCAGAAGGGCTTGGGCAGAGGCGAGTCCAGAGAAATGCAGGTGTCCAGTGAAGAGGCATCGTCGCTGAGAGAGCAGCTGGGACAAGTGGGCAGAGGGGAGGGCTCTGTGCTCATGTTCCTGTACAGATGGGTGAGCTCTGCCGCAAAGGGCCACGGTGATGGGCAGGAGCTGTTGCAGATCTCCTTTTCTTGGGCACTCTCACCCTTTTCTGTTCCTTCTCCTGACTCTGCTTTGCCTTTATCTCGAGTTTGACCTTCACTTTTCCAGGCAGAGTCAGTATCGGCTTGTCCCGGTGCTTCTTCGTCTCTCTGGGTCCTTCTGTACAAATGGGTTTCAGAGAAGACTGCTCACTGATGTGAATTCAGAGGCCAGCCAAAGACCTTACTGCAGAAATCTCAGCAGAGTACTGCCAGCAGGTGCCTTGGCACTCCCGCGTACTCTAACTGCAAACACCTCATTGCCAACTGCAGCAAGAACTAGCTCTGGGGAAAAGCCAACTCACGGGTCTCTCTTCCTCAGCCGGGAAATGGCTACACAAGATACCACTGCCCCAGCCAGCAGCAGACCCAAGGCTGCTGCAGTCACTGCGATATAGAACTTGTGCAGCTCCTCAGGACCGGCAGCCTCAGCCTTTTTCCCAGCGTCCGCCCCTGGAGGAGAAGAGACAATGCCAGACGTTACTGTGCTCTGCGCTACGGATCATCTCACTGTGTGTGTGCTTCGCATGGCCAAGAGATTTTCTGTTTCAGTGTGCGTGCCTCTGGCTCTGGTGTCTTCCGATCTATGTCGTCATAACTGCATAGCAGAACAGACAAGGGGGTCCCGTAATGACCCCGTGCACACACATGCAGGTCTGTCTTCTCACACCTGCAGAGGCGCCTGGCTGACTTGGTGCTTTGAGCTGGCAGCTCTCAAGGGAAGGAAAAAGCCATGACGTACCCACACGACCTGCCTGCGGGTCATCCCTGGAACCCAGCCAGGCAGCTGGATAACCATCGCCTGCCGCCACGTCTGTAAATGAACACAGGACAGAGAAGCTCCCATGAAATATTGCAATGTACTTCTTCAGATGTGAATGAGAGTGAATGCGGTTCAAACACGGGATTACTCCAGAGCACTCCTCTCTCCCTTCCACTCAGGAGCATCTTGCAAACACCGACCTGGTGCCCACAGCGGCCACTAACCAGGCACAGAGCTGTCGGCAGAAAGGACTCCTTGGAGCTCACGCCAGCTCTAAGCTCAACCCCAACGTGCCCGCTGGCTTTGCGGCCAGCACTGGAAGCAGCGCAGGGGAGGAGAAGCTTTATTTACCCCTAGCCATGGGAGAAACCACCTTATAGAACTATGGAATTTAGTAAACCTATCCGCTATAGCATTATGAGTTTTCTTTATCCTTTTGAGGGAAGTTGTTGTTCTTTCATCCGGTGGGTACAGTTTGTCAATGATAGTAATGTTAGGAACTAAAGCTCCAAGAGTACAAGCTCCTTTTTATCCTAGGGGCAATATCTTCAAAGCCAGTGTACCACGTAGCCAATGCTATCCCATTCCCAATGGGACCGGGAGCCCAGTAGAGTTCAGTCTTTGAAAAACAGGGTCAATTAATGTCATATTTAAAGGAATGGATTTGTTACATTTATATATTCTCCTACAAAGGTGCCCTTTCCTGTACTTACCAAACAGCTATTACTCGAGGTATAATTTGCTGTCACACCTATCTTCCATTCCTTGTTCCATTTGGATTGGGAATCTTTTCTAAGGGTGGTGTTGGCCTAATAAACCGGATTTGTCCAGGAGACATTAGATGGAAGCGGAACTCCTATTAAGGATATTCCGTGGCCGGAATATTGAGGCATCTGGATGCAGATCCAACAATCATTCTTAATATTTATCTGGCTCTAAATCAGAATTTGGAATTTGAAGTTTACTATCCGGAATTAAGGCTGCCATCACTTTCCCTTTTTCTGCTGCCTTTCTAGGTTCTGAGTCTGCCAATCTATTGCCAATCTCTTGGTCGGTGTTACCTTTTTGGTGCCCTTTACAGTGCATAATAGCTACTTTTTCTGGAAGATTTACGGCTTCTAGTAACTTTAGAATTTCTTTTGCATGTTTAATATATTTTCCTTGAGCAGTGAGAAGTCCTCTTTCCTTCCAGATAGCACCACAGGCATGTACAACCCCAAGGGCATACTTTGAATCTGTCCAGATATTAATCTTCTTCCCTCTTGCCAGCTCTAACGCTCGGGTTAGGGCAGTGATTTCAGCCTTTTGTGCTGACGTCCCCGCAGGTAATGATTTTGCTTCGATTACCCTTTGGGTAGTGGTCACAGCATACCCCGCTTGGCGTTCTCCGTGTTTCACAAAGCTGCTTCCGTCTGTATACCAGGAGTCCTCGGCATCATGGAGCGGCTCCTCTTTTAGATCAGGGCGGCTGGAATATATTGCTTCCATTGTTTTTAAACAGTCATGGACCACCGGCTCCGAGATTTCCCCGCTAAGGAAAGAAGCTGGGTTCACAATGTTAGTGGTGACTATAGTTATATCATCTTGTTCCACTAGTATCGCTTGGTATTTCAGAAATCTAGAGGGGGAAAGCCAATGTCCTCCTTTTTGTTCTAACACGGCTGAAACCGTATGAGACACCATGACTGTCATTTTCTGGCCCATTGTAAATTTGCATGCTTCCTGTACATTCAGGATAACTGCAGCTACTGCTCGTAGACATCCAGGCCACCCTGTGCTTACTCCATCCAATTGCTTGGAAAAGTAAGCTACTGCTCTTTTATAAGGGCCTAGTTGTTGGGCCAGCACCCCTAAGGCTATTCCTTGCCTCTCATAAGAAAATAGCAAGAAGGGTTTAGACACGTCAGGAAGACCTAGGGCCGGTGCTCTCATCAGTTCTGTTTTCAGTTGTTCAAAGGCTCTTTTTGCTTCTCCCGTCCAGGTCAACTTTAACTGATTATCTTTTAGTAATTGATACAGCGGTTTTATTTAGAGTCCATAATTATGTATCCATAATCTGCACCATCCTGTCATACCTAAAAAGGTCCTAAGTTCTTTCACAGTTCCCAGCATTTGCGTGCGGCAAATAGGTTCTTTTCGACCTTTACCAAGTTCTCTTTGTCCTCCTGAGATCTCAAATCCGAGGTAAGTGACTTGTTGCTGAATCACTTGGGCCTTTTGCTGGGAAACTTTGTACCCACTCGATCCTAGAAAATTTAACAAGCTCACTGTCCATTGGGCACAGTCCTCCTTAGTAGTTGTAGCCACTAGTAAATCATCCACATATTGTAATAAAGTCCCCGTCTGAGATGGCGGAGTCCATGTTTCGAGTTCTCGGGCCAACTGGTTCCCAAAGATAGTGGGGCTATTCTTAAATCCTTGAGGTAACACCGTCCAAGTTAATTGTGTTTTTCTGCCTGTTTCAGGATTTTCCCATTCAAAAGCAAACAGCTTCTGACTTTCTACTGCCAAGGGCAGACAGAAAAAAGCATCCTTTAGGTCCAGTACGGTAATCCAAATTAGATCTTTTTTCAGTTGAGTTAATAATGTATAGGGGTTTGCAACCACTGGGTGCAAATCATCTACAATCTTATTTATTGCTCTTAAATCCTGTACGAGCCAATAATTCTTCCCATCCAGTTTCTTCACTGGTAAAATTGGGGTATTAAATTCTGATTCGCATTATATGAGCAACCCATATTCTATAAAGTTGAGTATTAACCTTTTCAATCCCTTTTTGGCCTCTATTTTCAATGGGTATTATTTTTGTCTTACTGGATTTGTTCCAGGTTTAAGGATCATTCTTAGGGGTTCCACTCTTCTGGATCTACCCGGGACCTCATTAGCCTGTGTCAAAGGCGTCACTGCATTCTTCATCTCCTCGGGAATTCCTTTGTTAGTCTTAGGTTGTTCCTGCAACATAAAACCTCTTGCCTCGATGGCTTTAGATGCAGGGATAAATAATTGAACTTCCCCATCTTTAAAGGAGATCCGCATTTCCAATTTGCTCAATAGGTGCCGTCCCAAGAGTGGTATAGGACATCCAGGCATACATAAAAATTGGTGAGTTACCCATTGTTTTCCGAGCTTAAAATTTAAAGGATGGAAAAAGGCAGGTTGTTCCGCTTTCCCTGTGGCACTCACAATGTTTATTGTATCATCGCTCAATTTTCTTTGATAAGTATTTAACAGAATAAGTTGCCCCAGTATCTACAGTAAAATGTATTTTCCTTTTTCCCAGCTGTACTGTAGCCAGGGGTTCTGCTGGGGAGGTTTCCCCCCTGTCCCCTTCAGGACTTAGTTCAGGGGAACTGACGTGGAAAGGGAGCTGCTTCTTGATTGTATCGTGCCTCCTCCAGAACCTCTGCACTGATAGGCATAGGACCCCTAAAATGGTCCTTAAATTTCTGACAATCCCATTTTCAATGTCCCAGTTTTTTACAATATGCACACTGATGATCTCCTAAGGTATCCCTGTTTTTTTGTGCTGGAGGGGCCCCGCCTCTCCCCCATAGTATTGCCGTCCTCCCCTGAAGTTACTGTTTGCTGATGCTCCCTGCAGCGCAGCTCTCAGGTTACCCTCTCTTTCCCTGTCTCTCCGTGCCTGTCTCCACTCTCTTCCGTTTTCTCCTTGCTCTTTGATTTCCTTCTCTTGCTCTCTGTTATCAAAAACCATCCATGCAACCTCCAGCATCTTTCATTAATTCCAAATCCTCCTCCTCATCACGCCCGCACTTCAAACCCCGTTGCCCCGTACTCCAAGCAGAGCAACACCTTCACAGCCTCCCGCTGCCTTTTCCTGCTTTTCTAATGCTGATGCCAGGGGTCTTGCAGGGTAAACCCACAGTCCTTCAGCCACTCAGGGTGAGTTCGCGAGGTGAAAAACAAATCAACATACGGTACCTCATCCCATTTCTTCTCCCTTCTACAAAACAACATCAATTGTAGCATTGTATTATTTTCCAAATTCTTATTCTTGGGCCGTTTTTCCTGATCATCCAATTTATACATTGGTCATCAGTGATTATAATATTTTATCAGAGTTCTCTTATCTGTTACACCTCCTGGTGAACCTTCTATTTCTTTCCAAAGTCTCAGTATGCATCCTAATGGACTCTTTTTCAAGATTTCTCCACTCCGATTACTTCCCATTTTACTCGTTTAAATTTCTATCTATCTCGCCAACCCCAATCTTTGCTATTTCAGTAGCATGCCCCTTCTTTTCCCAAGGGGTCCACACTTTACACTTAGCACACTCTATGCCTGTCCCAGATTGAATCCACAATCTCTGTTTATACCATAAACATTCAAAAAAGAATTATTGATTCACAATATTTTTAGGGTGTAAAAGGCAATATTCTGGTTCCCACATTACCAACAATTCTACTTCAGGGGCGGCATCATTCCGATTTTTAGTTAGTCTTTTAACACAGCAATAAAGGACATCCAAACTTACACAGTAATGCTACTATTAATCTAAGATAATTACCCACAGTGGTATCATTAATCATTCACTTCGTCCTTCTCTGGCTGTTTCTTTCGCGGGATAACAGAACCGCAGATCCGGACTCCACACTCACTTCATACGTGATTGTACGTCTCACACACTCACACAAATTCAAACGCATCAAGTTATATTTGAGAAAAAAAAACCCAAAAAGTTCTTGAAACAGTAACTGTTAAGCTCCTAGACAACCAGTACCTCCAGACAGTTACTTTTTAAATGTATGCGAGTAAGACGCTAGCAGTCCTGCATAAGCTCACCCTACGTTATGGTGCTCCCCATAACACTTGTTGTCATCCCACGTAGCTTCTCAGGTTGAAGAGGACTTTCACTGTCAGTTTTCTGAGATCCTGAAGCTTCAGGGCGCAACGGAGGGACAAGGATCACGCAGAGCCTTGGAACGGCAGATCCCCGAAGCGAGCAAGAGAGCAAAGTTGCCGGTGTTGCAACCACTGCAAAACGCTGCTGCTGTCTCACGAGTGAGTTGCGAGATTGCCGAGGAGAGCATCCAAAAGGCCATCTCCAGAGTTCAGCAGCTGGATGCAGAATTGATCGAGTATGCCGAGACCCTTGTCCTTCATGTTGTGGAAACTGTGAAGAAGAAGTTAGAGGAGAAAAGGAAGTCCAAGGAAAAATCAGAGAAGCCTCCAGCAAGGAAGGGCTTGCCACCTCTCAGCCTGCCTGCAGTAGTCACGCCTGCAGAGGAAGCCGGACAGTTCAAAGAGAAGAGCTCACGTACTCTCCTCCCGTCTCTAGTCCGAGGCACTGAGCGAGGTGCTGGCCGGCCAACAGAAGGCCTTCAGAAGTGCCGGGATGACACCTCCGGAGCCACAGGAAGATCTTCCATGCCCATGTGGGAAACTCTGCGTATACGCAGGCTAGGGAGCACCGCAGGCAGCCTCCCCTCCGTGGGCCCGCAGGTTGCAAGACAGCCCATGCCTCCAGCGGCTCCAAAGCCCCCTACCCAGGCAGGAGCACGGCGCAGACCAGTGCGTTTAAAGCTCTTCCTGGAGGAGCCCGTGCAGCCCGAGGGGCGGTAGCTGGGAGCCTTGCGGAGGGTGTCCTGAGGAGGTGCATGGCTCCAGGGTGACAGAGGCAGTGGGCAGCTCGGCCAGGCAGAGAATAAAGAGTTTGCTCCCAAGGGCTTGCTGGCGTCTACATTTATTGACGCCGGCCTTTTCCCTGCAATGTTTTCCCTCGCCCGCCTTCCTCCCTCCTGCAGCCTCGGTCAGGCTAAGACCCAGTTTTACAGGGAAGAGAAAAGTAGCCATCGTTTTTGCCTTGTTTAGAAAGCTTTGTGGCAGGGCTATTGCAGGGGCTGCTCCAGCTCTGTAAAGCTATACTCGTGCCTTAAGTGAGTCCCGTACGTAGGTGCGCCTTGTTCTGTGCATTTGTTCTCCCATCGCCTCAAGACCTGCTGATGAGCCTTTGGGTTCCCACCCAGGGCCCTCGCCTGGGACTGGCCTTCAGCTGTTCATCTTCCCCAGAGGACTCTTCCTCTTGTCTCCTCAAGGCGTCTCTGTTTGCCTTTCCATGTCCCCTAGGGACCGGGGTGGGGGCAAACGGGGCAACCGAGGGGCTGGCAAACGGCCTTTCGGTGCCTCCCAAGGCCCTCCGTTTCTCTTGTTGTGCTTCCGAGGGCCCTCCGGTTGCCCGTTGGTGCGGCCCGGAGCTCAAGATGTGCCGTTTGGTGCAGCCCAGAGCCCTCCGTGTGCCTTTTGGTGCCCAGCCCGAGCCCCCTGCGTGCCTCTGGGTAGCCACCGCGACCCTCCGTGTGCCACCCAGAGCCCTCCCGCTGCCTTTTGCCTGTGCCCCCGGGAACTCCTTTTATCATCTTTCCCCCTCAAGACTGGCTGGAGTGTCCTCCCACCTGTCGTCTAGAGGAGAAAGCTGGGGGCTGTACGGCGCGCAACTGGCGGTTTGGTTCTGGGGGGCTGTGTGTGGGTGTCACATATATTTTGACAAAGCAATTAAAAGTTGATTATATAAAAGTTAGGATAATTTGATTATATTTGTAACTTGAAGTTATAAGGTAGCTATAGACTCAGATTGGGAAAATTAGTTTGTAACCTAGGTAATAGGTAATGAAGCTAACCGACCATGGCAAGATACAATGCTGCTATGTCCCTTGTACAGTCCCTACCCAACCGGACAATAGGCCCGGGAATATTAATCTTATGAAGAAAGTTGCTATGGGTAGATGCACCTACAACAAGGGTAGTGCGCATGTCTGCATGAAGGAGGTCAGGAGCAAGACCACTGACGACCACCAGAGACCCTTGAGGACCACCGACTCAAATCACTGAGCATGCGTGACGGGGAGGAGAATATGGAAATGATTTCCCAGAAATGATTATCATAGGACTGCCTTTTCTTGGAAATATGATGAATATGTATATTTTGATTCTATATAACCTGTGTGTTGGTGATCACCTGGCATGCACGTTGGGTGGAGCTATCCCCCGTGCATCCAGCGCTGCAATAAAGAATGCCTGCCTTTTAACACTACATTGGTGTTACGAGGTTTATTCCCGGATTTCGGTGACAGTTTTGGCGACCCAGATGGGACACTGCTTTTGAACCTCGACGGATCCGTGGGATCGCAGGACCTCCAGCCGGCACCGGGGAATTCTCGGGGAGAACCTCCGATCCCCGGACTGAAGAGCTTTGAGCAAGACCCCTGGGAGAGGTAAAGGCATTCTCATTTAATTGAAGTATGTGAAGGTACCTTAAGTAAGGACCCCGTGGCTCCGGGACAGGCCCGTATCGGGAGAGACCCGTATAGGGACAGGCCCACACCGGGACAGGCCCACGTTGGGACAGGCCCACGTTGGGACAGGCCCACGCGAAGAGCACGGGAGGCCTGCTCGTAAGGCGTGGTGAAAGCTGCGCAGAGTTGGGCTGGAGAGACGTCTCAGGTAAAAGTCTCTGCTAGGCGAAAGCCTGTGGAGCAGGGCCCAGAGGGGAGGGGAAGCCTCCAAGGTTGGGATTTCTGGTGGCAGGAGAAATCCCTGGGATTTCCGGTGGCAGGGGAAATCCCTGAGGGAGCTCTAACACGGGTTGGGGTCCCTCTGACTAAGTGCTTGTGATAGTGCACAATCACAACCACTAAGTCCCTGGGAGATGGGCACTTTTCCGAGTAAAAAACCAATCCCATGAAAAACACCACTGGGATGCATTTTGGAGCACTGGAAAGATCTGGGAAATGTTGATCCTTTGACTCGGAAACAGTTGATTGAATATTGTAATCATTGGTGGCCACTATACACTTTAGAAAATGGGGAAAAGTAGCCGGAAAATGGGACATTGCAATATAACACCATTTTGCAATTAATGTTATTTTGTAAAAGGGAAGGTAAATGGAACGAAATGGCATATGTAGATCTGTTTTTCACATTGCGAAATCATCCGGAATGGCAAAGGCAATGTGAATTGGTTTCAGCTAGTTCTGTGGTAATGGCATTAAAGGGGCAGGAACCTGATAAAAGTTTGGAAAAGGTTGCTCAGCTTATGATATTGGTAAATGATGTTTTAAATATGTGTTTAAAGAAGATGATGTTAAATTATTGGTTAAATATTGGATATTTTGTTGGAAGATACTGAAAGGAAAATGGTATTAAATACGGCCAGAAAACAAGTAGAAGGAGCTCATGCTCATACAAGGGACAGTGGACCAGAATTTTCCATCCACAAATCCTGAGTGGGACCCTAATCAGCCGGGACCCAGAGGGATGCTGACTAGATCTCAGAAGTGGATTTTGTTTGGTGATAGATATGCAATGCCAAAAGCAATTAATCGGTCTAAACTTTGTGAGACAAGAATTAAATGAGTCCCCTTCAGCCTTTATGGAAAGACTGAAGGTGACTGCTAGAAAATACACTAATTTGGACCCAGAGGAAAAAAAACCCAAAAACAACACCAAACAAAAAAAAAAAAACCCACAAACAAAACCACAAACAAAAAACACCACAGAAGAAGCTATACAATTGGCCTCTATATTTATGGGACAATCAACCCTAGAAAAAACTCCAGAAAATGGAAGGGGCTGAGTCCAGAGACTTAGGTAAAATGCTTGAAGTAGCCTGGACTGTGTATAACAACAGAGAAAAAGAAAAAGAAGTCAGACAAATGCAAAGGGATGGAAAAATTCTGGCAATCTTGACTGAGAATAATAAATGTGTAAAGCGAAACTCAGCCATAAATCAGCAGAGGGTGTTGGTGCGACGGGGCGGAAAGAGAACTGGCCTTTCTTGAAACTGTTAAAATTTAAGCTGGGAAAATAGTAGGTAAAACACATCAATTTTTGTACGTGCCCAAATGTCCGTTGCCCTTATTGGGACAAGATTTATTAAGCAAATTAGATGCACAAATAATTTTTAAAGATGGAGAAATCAGATTACTAATACCAGAATCAAAAGCCATAGAGGTGAGGGTGTTTATGTTACAGAATTCCTCCAAAGAAGAACAAATTCCAGAAGCGGTGGACAATGCAGTCACTCCCTTGGTATGGGCAAGTGAAGTTCCAGGATGATCCAAACTGGCAGAACCGGTAAAGGTGACTTTAAAACCTGGAGCCAAGCCGGTAAGACAAAAACAGTATCCTATTAAGTGGGAAGCCCGGAAGGGATTAGAAGAATTAATTACAAAATTTCTAGAGTATGGGTTGTTGGTAGAATGTGAGTCAAAATACAATACCCCTATATTACCAGTAAGGAAATCGGGAGGTAAGGAATACCGATTGGTTCAAGACCCGAGGGCCATAAATCAAATAGTTCAAGATATACACCCAGTAGTGGCCAATCCATACACTTTACTGACATCTTTAAAGGAGGAACATAAATGGTTTACTGTACTGGATTTAAAGGATGCCTTCTTTTGCATACCTCTGGATGCAAAAAGTCAAAGCATATTTGCTTTTGAATGGGAAAATCCAGCTACAGGACGAAAGATGCAACTAACATGGACTGTACTTCCGCAAGGATTTAAGAATAGCCCCACAATATTTGGAAATCAATTGGCAAAAGAGTTAGAAATGTGGAAGAAACAGAATCAAGGAGAAGGTATATTATTACAGTATGTGGATGACATTTTGATAGCAGCAGAAAGCAAAGAAACATGCCTCCCAAGGCCCTCCGTTTCTCTTGTTGTGCTTCCGAGGGCCCTCCGGTTGCCCGTTGGTGCGGCCCGGAGCTCAAGATGTGCCGTTTGGTGCAGCCCAGAGCCCTCCGTGTGCCTTTTGGTGCCCAGCCCGAGCCCCCTGCGTGCCTCTGGGTAGCCACCGCGACCCTCCGTGTGCCACCCAGAGCTCCGCCTCCTCCAGCAGGCCAAGTGCCAACAGCAGCAGCAGCTGGGAAAGAGGAGACAGGCAGGCACCCGGAGCAGCTCCGACAAGTGTGCTGTGGAAGGGAGGCTGGTGAGTAGGAGCCGGGTGGATGCTGGGGGCCGCCTCTGCGGTGCGGTAGCGCGTTCGTGGTACCAGCAGGCCTCGGGAGCGTGTGCTGCCGCACTCAGAGCCACTCGGGGCTTGGGAGCGGTGCTTGGTTGCTGAGGAGGTGGTGCCTAAGTGCCGTGCGACGTGTCCTCGTTTGGGGGTGGCTGTCGGAGACCAAGAAGCGGGCGCTTTCTTTCCTGCGTCACTCGGACACGAGGCGCTAGCCCCATCTGACGCCAAAGTGTGCCTGGGCACTCTCAGTGGCCACTTCTGCGCATGAACTCGCACGTTTAGCACGAAGCTGTGAGCTGCACTAAATGGCCCCACGGTCCATGGTGCTGGTATGGCGTCTGGTTGAACAACTCTGGTGTTCATCCAAAGACTTCTGCATCCAAAGATGCAGGCTGCCTGACCGTGAGAGTGCCGGTGCTTGGCCATTGGTGGGCTGGTTTTCTCTTCAAGGGGGACTTTGATTCGCTTAGCGGAGAGCCTGCTGTTGCCCAAGTCTCATTAGCGGGCTCCCTCCCTGCAACTGCCTCTTGGGAAGCGTTTCCGGCAAGTGTGGGGTGGTATCTATGCCCGGGTGAAGGCTTAAGCTCCTTCCGCCGTGGCAGTGCGGCTGTCAAGCTGCAAAAGAGCAAATGATGGGAGAGGACAATTTCAGGCTGCTGCCTGGCTCTGTTCTTGACTCGCGACTTCTTCCCCACTTTGCACGAGGCTGGCAGCCCGCGGTGGACTTTCGGACTGCCTCGTGTCGCAAGGGCCTTTCCTTGGGCTGGCAGACAACAGCCAGGTGCGGCAAGAAACAGGATCGTTTCCTTTTGTGCTCTCAAAACACCCATTCTTGGCCTTTGGCCTCCAAAAGGGGCAAGCGGGCCCCCCTGATACAGGGCAGCAGTGTCCCGCAAGCGGCTGGGACCAGTGGCAGGAGAGACAGGAGCAAAGAGCCTGGTCCACTACCTTCCGTGGCTTTCCCTCCGCTATTTGACTCTGCTCAGCGCCTCCTGTGGCTGGAGGCAACGAGCCCATTGGCAGTACCAGCCCCTGCAGGGGCCCGCTGTGCCCCGGGGCCCATCCTCTGGCCACCATCGGCAGTACCCAGGCAGCCACTGGCTTCCGGTTGCAGGCCCGCGCCACCGGGTTCACCGTGCTGAGGTCCGGGGGGGCTAGAGTGCCCTTTGCTCTAGGCAAAATGGCACCTGCTCGATTCTGAGAAGCGCCCACAACACTTGGCTCCCGAGGCCGCGCGAGACCAGAAACCTCCGTTGTGCCAGGTGGCCTACAGAGAAACCAGAGTTTTTCAAGCCTGAGTGCTAGGGACTCTCCTGGGCAGGGGCCTTGTGAGGAGGAAGAGGAAAGCAAACCGAGGCGAAGGAAGACATTCACTCATCAACTGCTCCTCATTTTAGTCTCCAAAGTGTGCCAGAGAAGAAGCGCCTAAGAGCATACAGCCTATGCTGCTGCCGGCTATGCTGACAGAGGACCAGGAGCTTAAAGAGGTGGCTGAGAGCGTGGTCCAGGAAGTGCTGGAGCAAGTGAAGGCGGTGGATCGGTCCGTCCACGTCTTAAGGAGGGCTCCCCGTGAAGTCGGGAGAGGGTTGTTTGCCAGCACCGGAGGGGCAGAGCCTTTGGACACTTCTGCTGTGGATCGCCGGGAGGAAATGAGGCTGGCGGCTCGCGAGATCGTGGCGACCGTGTTGGAGAGCTTAGGGGAGCATTTGGTATCCAGCACGTCTGATGCAGCTGAGCCAGGACCGGCAGCCAGGCAGAAGCTGTCAGGGCTCGTTGCCGGAAGAGCCACCCCAGCGGGCAAATCCGGAGAAGAGAGACGGAGGGAGGCGGAACTAGCAGCTTCCGACAGAGCAGCTCCACAGCCTTCTATTGGCAAAATGACCAAGGAGGCTGTTGAAAGTGTTAGCTCCACCTTGTCATCCCACGTAGCTTCTCAGGTTGAAGAGGACTTTCACTGTCAGTTTTCTGAGATCCTGAAGCTTCAGGGCGCAACGGAGGGACAAGGATCACGCAGAGCCTTGGAACGGCAGATCCCCGAAGCGAGCAAGAGAGCAAAGTTGCCGGTGTTGCAACCACTGCAAAACGCTGCTGCTGTCTCACGAGTGAGTTGCGAGATTGCCGAGGAGAGCATCCAAAAGGCCATCTCCAGAGTTCAGCAGCTGGATGCAGAATTGATCGAGTATGCCGAGACCCTTGTCCTTCATGTTGTGGAAACTGTGAAGAAGAAGTTAGAGGAGAAAAGGAAGTCCAAGGAAAAATCAGAGAAGCCTCCAGCAAGGAAGGGCTTGCCACCTCTCAGCCTGCCTGCAGTAGTCACGCCTGCAGAGGAAGCCGGACAGTTCAAAGAGAAGAGCTCACGTACTCTCCTCCCGTCTCTAGTCCGAGGCACTGAGCGAGGTGCTGGCCGGCCAACAGAAGGCCTTCAGAAGTGCCGGGATGACACCTCCGGAGCCACAGGAAGATCTTCCGTGCCCACGTGGGAAACTCTGCGTATACGCAGGCTAGGGAGCACCGCAGGCACCCTCCCCTCCGTGGGCCCGCAGGTTGCAAGACAGCCCATGCCTCCAGCGGCTCCAAAGCCCCCTACCCAGGCAGGAGCACGGCGCAGACCAGTGCGTTTAAAGCTCTTCCTGGAGGAGCCCGTGCAGCCCGAGGGGCGGTAGCTGGGAGCCTTGCGGAGGGTGTCCTGAGGAGGTGCATGGCTCCAGGGTGACAGAGGCAGTGGGCAGCTCGGCCAGGCAGAGAATAAAGAGTTTGCTCCCAAGGGCTTGCTGGCGTCTACATTTATTGACGCCGGCCTTTTCCCTGCAATGTTTTCCCTCGCCCGCCTTCCTCCCTCCTACAGCCTCGGTCAGGCTAAGACCCAGTTTTACAGGGAAGAGAAAAGTAGCCATCGTTTTTGCCTTGTTTAGAAAGCTTTGTGGCAGGGCTATTGCAGGGGCTGCCTTTTGGTGCCCAGCCCGAGCCCCCTGCGTGCCTCTGGGTAGCCACCGCGACCCTCCGTGTGCCACCCAGAGCCCTCCCGCTGCCTTTTGCCTGTGCCCCGGGAACTCCTTTTATCATCTTTCCCCCTCAAGACTGGCTGGAGTGTCCTCCCACCTGTCGTCTAGAGGAGAAAGCTGGGGGCTGTACGGGGCGCAACTGGCGGTTTGGTTCTGGGGGGCTGTGTGTGGGTGTCACATATATTTTGACAAAGCAATTAAAAGTTGATTATATAAAAGTTAGGATAATTTGATTATATTTGTAACTTGAAGTTATAAGGTAGCTATAGACTCAGATTGGGAAAATTAGTTTGTAACCTAGGTAATAGGTAATGAAGCTAACCGACCATGGCAAGATACAATGCTGCTATGTCCCTTGTACAGTCCCTACCCAACCGGACAATAGGCCCGGGAATATTAATCTTATGAAGAAAGTTGCTATGGGTAGATGCACCTACAACAAGGGTACTGCGCATGTCTGCATGAAGGAGGTCATCCAGCGGACACAGGAGCAAGACCACTGACGACCACCAGAGACCCTTGAGGACCACCGACTCAAATCACTGAGCATGCGTGACGGGGAGGAGAATATGGAAATGATTTCCCAGAAATGATTATCATAGGACTGCCTTTTCTTGGAAATATGATGAATATGTATATTTTGATTCTATATAACCTGTGTGTTGGTGATCACCTGGCATGCACGTTGGGTGGAGCTATCCCCCGTGCATCCAGCGCTGCAATAAAGAATGCCTGCCTTTTAACACTACATTGGTGTTACGAGGTTTATTCCCGGATTTCGGTGACAGTTTTGGCGACCCAGATGGGACACTGCTTTTGAACCTCGACGGATCCGTGGGATCGCAGGACCTCCAGCCGGCACCGGGGAATTCTTGGGGAGAACCTCCGATCCCCGGACTGAAGAGCTTTGAGCAAGACCCCTGGGAGAGGTAAAGGCATTCTCATTTAATTGAAGTATGTGAAGGTACCTTAAGTAAGGACCCCGTGGCTCCGGGACAGGCCCGTATCGGGAGAGACCCGTATAGGGACAGGCCCACACCGGGACAGGCCCACATAGGGACAGGCCCACGTTGGGACAGGCCCACGCGAAGAGCACGGGAGGCCTGCTCGTAAGGCGTGGTGAAAGCTGCGCAGAGTTGGGCTGGAGAGACGTCTCAGGTAAAGTCTCTGCTAGGCGAAAGCCTGTGGAGCAGGGCCCAGAGGGGAGGGGAAGCCTCCAAGGTTGGGATTTCTGGTGGCAGGAGAAATCCCTGGGATTTCCGGTGGCAGGGGAAATCCCTGAGGGAGCTCTAACACGGGTTGGGGTCCCTCTGACTAAGTGCTTGTGATAGTGCACAATCACAACCACTAAGTCCCTGGGAGATGGGCACTTTTCCGAGTAAAAAACCAATCCCATGAAAAACACCACTGGGATGCATTTTGGAGCACTGGAAAGATCTGGGAAATGTTGATCCTTTGACTCGGAAACAGTTGATTGAATATTGTAATCATTGGTGGCCACTATACACTTTAGAAAATGGGGAAAAGTAGCCGGAAAATGGGACATTGCAATATAACACCATTTTGCAATTAATGTTATTTTGTAAAAGGGAAGGTAAATGGAACGAAATGGCATATGTAGATCTGTTTTTCACATTGCGAAATCATCCGGAATGGCAAAGGCAATGTGAATTGGTTTCAGCTAGTTCTGTGGTAATGGCATTAAAGGGGCAGGAACCTGATAAAAGTTTGGAAAAGGTTGCTCAGCTTATGATATTGGTAAATGATGTTTTAAATATGTGTTTAAAGAAGATGATGTTAAATTATTGGTTAAATATTGGATATTTTGTTGGAAGATACTGAAAGGAAAATGGTATTAAATACGGCCAGAAAACAAGTAGAAGGAGCTCATGCTCATACAAGGGACAGTGGACCAGAATTTTCCATCCACAAATCCTGAGTGGGACCCTAATCAGCCGGGACCCAGAGGGATGCTGACTAGATCTCAGAAGTGGATTTTGTTTGGTGATAGATATGCAATGCCAAAAGCAATTAATCGGTCTAAACTTTGTGAGACAAGAATTAAATGAGTCCCCTTCAGCCTTTATGGAAAGACTGAAGGTGACTGCTAGAAAATACACTAATTTGGACCCAGAGGAAAAAAAACCCAAAAACAACACCAAACAAAAAAAAAAAACCCCACAAACAAAACCACAAACAAAAAACACCACGGAAGAAGCTATACAATTGGCCTCTATATTTATGGGACAATCAACCCTAGAAAAAACTCCAGAAAATGGAAGGGGCTGAGTCCAGAGACTTAGGTAAAATGCTTGAAGTAGCCTGGACTGTGTATAACAACAGAGAAAAAGAAAAAGAAGTCAGACAAATGCAAAGGGATGGAAAAATTCTGGCAATCTTGACTGAGAATAATAAATGTGTAAAGCGAAACTCAGCCATAAATCAGCAGAGGGTGTTGGTGCGACGGGGCGGAAAGAGAACTGGCCTTTCTTGAAACTGTTAAAATTTAAGCTGGGAAAATAGTAGGTAAAACACATCAATTTTTGTACGTGCCCAAATGTCCGTTGCCCTTATTGGGACAAGATTTATTAAGCAAATTAGATGCACAAATAATTTTTAAAGATGGAGAAATCAGATTACTAATACCAGAATCAAAAGCCATAGAGGTGAGGGTGTTTATGTTACAGAATTCCTCCAAAGAAGAACAAATTCCAGAAGCGGTGGACAATGCAGTCACTCCCTTGGTATGGGCAAGTGAAGTTCCAGGATGATCCAAACTGGCAGAACCGGTAAAGGTGACTTTAAAACCTGGAGCCAAGCCGGTAAGACAAAAACAGTATCCTATTAAGTGGGAAGCCCGGAAGGGATTAGAAGAATTAATTACAAAATTTCTAGAGTATGGGTTGTTGGTAGAATGTGAGTCAAAATACAATACCCCTATATTACCAGTAAGGAAATCGGGAGGTAAGGAATACCGATTGGTTCAAGACCCGAGGGCCATAAATCAAATAGTTCAAGATATACACCCAGTAGTGGCCAATCCATACACTTTACTGACATCTTTAAAGGAGGAACATAAATGGTTTACTGTACTGGATTTAAAGGATGCCTTCTTTTGCATACCTCTGGATGCAAAAAGTCAAAGCATATTTGCTTTTGAATGGGAAAATCCAGCTACAGGACGAAAGATGCAACTAACATGGACTGTACTTCCGCAAGGATTTAAGAATAGCCCCACAATATTTGGAAATCAATTGGCAAAAGAGTTAGAAATGTGGAAGAAACAGAATCAAGGAGAAGGTATATTATTACAGTATGTGGATGACATTTTGATAGCAGCAGAAAGCAAAGAAACATGCCTCCCAAGGCCCTCCGTTTCTCTTGTTGTGCTTCCGAGGGCCCTCCGGTTGCCCGTTGGTGCGGCCCGGAGCTCAAGATGTGCCGTTTGGTGCAGCCCAGAGCCCTCCGTGTGCCTTTTGGTGCCCAGCCCGAGCCCCCTGCGTGCCTCTGGGTAGCCACCGCGACCCTCCGTGTGCCACCCAGAGCTCCGCCTCCTCCAGCAGGCCAAGTGCCAACAGCAGCAGCAGCTGGGAAAGAGGAGACAGGCAGGCACCCGGAGCAGCTCCGACAAGTGTGCTGTGGAAGGGAGGCTGGTGAGTAGGAGCCGGGTGGATGCTGGGGGCCGCCTCTGCGGTGCGGTAGCGCGTTCGTGGTACCAGCAGGCCTCGGGAGCGTGTGCTGCCGCACTCAGAGCCACTCGGGGCTTGGGAGCGGTGCTTGGTTGCTGAGGAGGTGGTGCCTAAGTGCCGTGCGACGTGTCCTCGTTTGGGGGTGGCTGTCGGAGACCAAGAAGCGGGCGCTTTCTTTCCTGCGTCACTCGGACACGAGGCGCTAGCCCCATCTGACGCCAAAGTGTGCCTGGGCACTCTCAGTGGCCACTTCTGCGCATGAACTCGCACGTTTAGCACGAAGCTGTGAGCTGCACTAAATGGCCCCACGGTCCATGGTGCTGGTATGGCGTCTGGTTGAACAACTCTGGTGTTCATCCAAAGACTTCTGCATCCAAAGATGCAGGCTGCCTGACCGTGAGAGTGCCGGTGCTTGGCCATTGGTGGGCTGGTTTTCTCTTCAAGGGGGACTTTGATTCGCTTAGCGGAGAGCCTGCTGTTGCCCAAGTCTCATTAGCGGGCTCCCTCCCTGCAACTGCCTCTTGGGAAGCGTTTCCGGCAAGTGTGGGGTGGTATCTATGCCCGGGTGAAGGCTTAAGCTCCTTCCGCCGTGGCAGTGCGGCTGTCAAGCTGCAAAAGAGCAAATGATGGGAGAGGACAATTTCAGGCTGCTGCCTGGCTCTGTTCTTGACTCGCGACTTCTTCCCCACTTTGCACGAGGCTGGCAGCCCGCGGTGGACTTTCGGACTGCCTCGTGTCGCAAGGGCCTTTCCTTGGGCTGGCAGACAACAGCCAGGTGCGGCAAGAAACAGGATCGTTTCCTTTTGTGCTCTCAAAACACCCATTCTTGGCCTTTGGCCTCCAAAAGGGGCAAGCGGGCCCCCCTGATACAGGGCAGCAGTGTCCCGCAAGCGGCTGGGACCAGTGGCAGGAGAGACAGGAGCAAAGAGCCTGGTCCACTACCTTCCGTGGCTTTCCCTCCGCTATTTGACTCTGCTCAGCGCCTCCTGTGGCTGGAGGCAACGAGCCCATTGGCAGTACCAGCCCCTGCAGGGGCCCGCTGTGCCCCGGGGCCCATCCTCTGGCCACCATCGGCAGTACCCAGGCAGCCACTGGCTTCCGGTTGCAGGCCCGCGCCACCGGGTTCACCGTGCTGAGGTCCGGGGGGGCTAGAGTGCCCTTTGCTCTAGGCAAAATGGCACCTGCTCGATTCTGAGAAGCGCCCACAACACTTGGCTCCCGAGGCCGCGCGAGACCAGAAACCTCCGTTGTGCCAGGTGGCCTACAGAGAAACCAGAGTTTTTCAAGCCTGAGTGCTAGGGACTCTCCTGGGCAGGGGCCTTGTGAGGAGGAAGAGGAAAGCAAACCGAGGCGAAGGAAGACATTCACTCATCAACTGCTCCTCATTTTAGTCTCCAAAGTGTGCCAGAGAAGAAGCGCCTAAGAGCATACAGCCTATGCTGCTGCCGGCTATGCTGACAGAGGACCAGGAGCTTAAAGAGGTGGCTGAGAGCGTGGTCCAGGAAGTGCTGGAGCAAGTGAAGGCGGTGGATCGGTCCGTCCACGTCTTAAGGAGGGCTCCCCGTGAAGTCGGGAGAGGGTTGTTTGCCAGCACCGGAGGGGCAGAGCCTTTGGACACTTCTGCTGTGGATCGCCGGGAGGAAATGAGGCTGGCGGCTCGCGAGATCGTGGCGACCGTGTTGGAGAGCTTAGGGGAGCATTTGGTATCCAGCACGTCTGATGCAGCTGAGCCAGGACCGGCAGCCAGGCAGAAGCTGTCAGGGCTCGTTGCCGGAAGAGCCACCCCAGCGGGCAAATCCGGAGAAGAGAGACGGAGGGAGGCGGAACTAGCAGCTTCCGACAGAGCAGCTCCACAGCCTTCTATTGGCAAAATGACCAAGGAGGCTGTTGAAAGTGTTAGCTCCACCTTGTCATCCCACGTAGCTTCTCAGGTTGAAGAGGACTTTCACTGTCAGTTTTCTGAGATCCTGAAGCTTCAGGGCGCAACGGAGGGACAAGGATCACGCAGAGCCTTGGAACGGCAGATCCCCGAAGCGAGCAAAGAGAGCAAAGTTGCCGGTGTTGCAACCACTGCAAAACGCTGCTGCTGTCTCACGAGTGAGTTGCGAGATTGCCGAGGGAGAGCATCCAAAAGGCCATCTCCAGAGTTCAGCAGCTGGATGCAGAATTGATCGAGTATGCCGAGACCCTTGTCCTTCATGTTGTGGAAACTGTGAAGAAGA
>NW_026561960.1:193860-273598 GCF_028858705.1 Grus americana
CAAGCCACTCAAACCGGCACGGGGACCTGCTTGCAGAAGACCCCAGCACCCACGTAGCCCCGAGGAGTTCAGTGAACGCTGCGGCGGGACTTACAGTGGTAGCCCTGCTCCGTCGGGGCAGAGTCCTTCTCCCGTTCCTGTTCCCGATGCTTCTGGCTGTGGGGACGGTGATGCCGGTGGCTTTGCCTCACCAGCGGCATCCGCACGCCCACGTACAGGGTCCGGTGGCCTGCGAAAAAGCGGCGTTTGCATCGTTCTCGATACCGCGGAGACGCTTGACGCAGATGCCGCAATTAAATCAGTGCAGCCACCCCAGGAGGAAACACCAACTTCTCTTAATTTTCTTTTAACTGGATCCCTGAACGTCACAGACCTGCCCTTTTTTCCCAAGCCTATTTTACTCAAACTTTGCAACGAGAGAGCAACAACAAGTGATGGCTCCCGATCATCTAAAATGCCAAGCAAGGGACGTCGCAGGGACTTTGTGCGACAGGAAAAGGCGCTGGGCTGGCGGCTCCTCTACCGGGATCTCAGCAGAGACTCACCTTCCAACTCCTCCTTCTCATAGTGAATATTGACGACGTTGCTCGTTCTTCCTTGGTCAATCGCTGCCTCTTCGTCATCTCCCTGTTTAGAAAGGAGAAGGGAAAAGTTGCGCAGAGCTCCCTTACGTCCTCCCGGCCATCGTCCACCCCCGCGTCCACCCAAATCCACGAGCATCACGCCTCCGCGTGCCTCCTCCTCCAGGCACAGCCCTAAAAGCACGGACTTGGAGGAGGTTTCTCTTCCCATAACCCAATAAAACAGCCCGTAGCATCGTTCAAACACAAAAAAAAAAACCAAAAAAACCCTCCAAGATTCGCACCCAGTTGCTCGATTTCTGAAACCGAAGTTTGAAGAAGAGCAAAATACCAAGAAAACTTGGGGACCTGGCAGGGCTGTTGGACGAAATTCAAGAAGCAAGAGCTACACCGTGCACTGGGAAACAGCCCAAAAGAACCAAACCCATAATTTAAAATAAAACTTCAAACACTGCGCTGGCATATGCTGCCCGTCGTACTAATGATGATGCATTAATCACAAAGACTTACTTAAAAAAAAAAAAAAAACAACCCAAAGCCAGAGAATAAATAACTTGTTACGATTTAAGATGCAAACACTAACGTGAAATCTGCTTTTTATCCCCCAAATTTCTGCTTCGACTGAACAGCATCACCTGCCACCGCACGGCAGCGATGCTCGGGAAAGGCACCGGTTAATTTAACGAACAAGAGGAAGAAACGCTCCTGTCTGGAAACGAGTTTGCTGGTCCCCGAGTATTAATTTCAGAGCCGACCTGTTGCTAACTCCCCGCCAGCTCCTGGGACTCGCCCACGTAACCCGGCAGCCGGATTATCACGCACCCGTGGCTTTCCTGTCCTCTCTCCGATGACGGCCTCCGCCACCCTCCGTCCCCTCTTAGCAAAAATGCATCCTGCTCCCCTTTGGTTTTGCAAAAAAAAAAAAAAAAAAATCCCCAAAAAACCAACCCCAAGAAACTCCAAACCCCAAGCCGGGAAAAGGTATGGGATGAAAGGGCTTAATAAAATCGCTTTAAATTGCAATTTAAAAAAAAAAAATTACTGCTTAAAGAAAAAATCGCGGTTTCAAAAAAAAATCGCAGTTTAAAAAAAAAAAATCGCGATTTAAACGAAATCACAAGCTCGAGCACATTAGGTGGATGGGGGAGAAACCAGCTCTGTTTTGAACCAACCTACCCGGAGGAGAGAAATGGGTGTAAACGCCGGGGCGGAAAGGCATAAGCGGGTTTTGGTGTGTTTCACAGCACAAGCTGCCAACATACGAGTGAGGCGCAAACCCTTGGGAAAATACCCGTTACGGGGGGCTCAGATCCCCCGCTGCTTTTATATTATTAAGTTTTTAAAGCTTCAGGAGGAAACGTAGGAGGAAACGGGACAAGTGGGGACCTCCGGGTCCATGGCGAGATGCTCCGAGCATCTCATCGCCCTTCCCCGGCCACCACAGCATCCCCAAAATCGCAGCGAGCCTCACACGGAGATGCCACCAAAGAATTTAACCAGAGCACTGAAAGTGCGTGGTGATAGGCAAACAAAAGCAAAGTTTCAGCAAATGAGGGGGGGGTGGGGGGTGGCATTTTACTCCCCCTGAAGTGCTAAGGCATCCAGCAAAGATAAAAAATGTACAACTCTAATTAATCTTTGAGTCTGCCGCTTCTTCCTCCTCACGGGGAGGACTCCTCATCGTTCCCCTGCTCCTACATGGAGCCTCTCCCACGGGCTACAGTCCTTCATGAACTGCTCCAGCGTGGTCTCTCCCACGGGGTGCAGACCTTCTGGAGCAAACTGCTCCAGCGTGGGTCCCCCCACGGGGTCACAAGTCCTGCCAGCAAACCTGCTCTGGCGTGGGCTCCTCTCTCCATGGGTCCACAGGTCCTGCCAGCAACTTGATCCAGTGTGGGCTTCCCACGGGCCACGGCCTCCTTCAGGTCCCTCCACCTGCTCTGGCGTGGGGTCCTCCACGGGCTGCAGGGGGAATCACTACACCCCCTCATCCTTCCTCCATTGGCTGCAGGGGAATCTCTACACCCCCTCATCCTTCCTCCATGGGCTGCAGGGGGAATCTCTACACCCCCTCACCTTCCTCCATGGGCTGCAGGGGGAATCTCTACACCCCCTCATCCTTCTCCATGGGCTGCAGGGGAATCTCTACACCCCCTCATCCTTCCTCCATGGGCTGCAGGGGGAATCTCTGCACCCCCTCATCCTTCCTCCAGGGGCTGCAGGGGGAATCTCTACACCCCCTCATCCTTCCTCCATGGGCTGCAGGGGGACAGCCTGCTTCACCATGGCCTTCACCATGGGCTGCAGGGGGATCTCTGCTCCGGTGCCTGGAGCACCTCCTGCCCCTCCTTCTGCACTGACCTGGGTGTCTGCAGAGTTTCTTACAGCTTCTCACTCCTCTCTCCGGCTGCAAAAGCTCTCTCTGTTTTTTTTTTACTTCTTAAATATGTTCTCACAGAGGCGCTGATTGGCTTGGCCTTGGCCAGGGGCGGGTCCATCTTGGAGCCGGCTGGCATTGGCTCTGTCAGACACAGGGGAAGCTTCTGGCAGCTTCTCACAGAAGCCACCCCTGTAGCCCCCCCTGCTACCAAAACCTTGCCACACAAACCCAACACAAGAGTTTATAATTTGGATATGAAAAATGTATAGTACATGCATTGTAAAATTTAAATATCTTAGAATTACATACTATCTGCACATATAACATTCAAAGGTTTATCTCAAGGAATCGTTAGGACTGCCTTTTTAACAATCATGCACAGATCTTAGTGGATTTCTTTCATGTTACTACAAAAAACACATGGCAACATCATAATCATTGCTCACAATTTACACAAAGCTCTCATTTCCCCAAGGTGTTAAATTCAAACATGTTCATTCTGAGCGCCCTTTCCATATACTTTCTAAAACAGGGAATCAAGAAAGTAGGCCAAAACTGCTTTGCCCTGCAAAGAATTAACCTTAACCTAAAAACAGGCCCTGAACCTCACAGTACTATATCGTCTTCAAACCTCCTCCTTGCCCCTCTCCAATTTGTAGGCTTCATATTTTTCAGTAGTGGCACAAACACCCGCACAGTTAATTCAAGCCAAATGACAATATATTTGGTTTTCTTCATTATCTTTTGAGACAGGTCAAGAGTATTCTGTAGAGCCCTCCATTAGAACAACTCTTCTGAAATACCTGATTACCATCTTTACACTACATGCACTTTCAGCCACACTGACTCACAAACTCCAAATGACACCCAGTGCTTTTGGGTAGGAGCTGGAGCTCCCAGTGTTCCATCCCATTGCTCTGGTTATGTGATGGGCCACCCTGTGTCATCTCCAGTCAGTATAATTAACCACTAAACTATTCAACACTCTTACTAAGAGGACAATGGCTATCATTTCAGTATGACTAACCTTGTAAAGAGAAGCCCCATTCTCTGTATATCTGACAAAGAGAGAATTCCCGTCCTTCAAATCTGTTTCTGCTCTTTACAAGCAGAGCCAATGCTCTGAAGAGCAGAAACAAAAGCCAGAAGAGGAAACAGAAGTAAACTTGCAGACATGCTTGAGAGTGGCCTAAAAACATCTACTCTGGTATCCAGTAGCTGAAGATTAGACCTTTTGGTTACTAAATCCTCTCTCTGTGTTGCATTTACTTCTCTCCTGCTCTGTTGCAATCAATGACTGCATTTTTAATACAAAAGCAGATAACAATACGGGACGTGATGAGCATGAATGAAAACATAGAGGATGTTTTTCGTGTTTGACCAGATTAAAAAAACCTTCAAGACCTCAAGAGGACCTTCTGCCTCATGTCACCCTAAAACGAGCAGGTCTGCTATCCATATATGTGCCTAACAAGGACAATATTTCTGATATCTCTGGAGAGAAAGAAATTAGCTGTGCAACCTCAGACAGTAACTTCTTTCACAAAAATAGCTGCTTAGCCACATCAGACAAAGAATCTGCCACCTCAAATGCAAATCCCTCAGATTAGAGAAACAAACAAACCACAAAACCAAACCAACAATAAAACAGAAGATCCTCAGACTACAAAGCATCCCCATCCAAACATTTAACATCTTTTACAATATTTTACATTTTTAGCAACAGGGCAAAGGGCCTGGTCACGTCTGGAATTTTTCTTAGCAAAGTGCAAGTAAGCAGTGTACTTGTCAGGATAGTGAGTACAGGCAGTCAACCTCCTCTGAGGCCTCTGTAGTAGACCCTTAACGTAGTCGTATATCCTAGAAGAGATTCCACAGTTTTCTGCTTTCCCTCACTGATGCTTCAGGGAAGGTTTCATGAAACAGGTGAGCTAATTAAGAACAGCTCAATGATTCCAAAAAGCAAGCGCCATTTCTTATACGAACCTGTACCTAATATAACCCCTGACTGAAAAGATTCCATTTATTAGTCTAATTACAGATTATTTACTAATCTGTGGTCAACTTTAGACAGACTCTGCAGGGTCATGAAAGTTGTCCTCAGGAAGTGTGCAACAAGGTCTCTAATTTGCAGTCACCAAAGATCAGCTTCCTCCCATCAGGAGACCTTGCTGTGCCTGGAGCTCTGCATCCCTGGGAATGATGCAAGCCTGATGACAACTTGTCATTTGGTGCTCCAGACATTCCAGCTGCATTATTCTCTTGACAATGACTCCTCTAAGCCAGAAGAGAGTAATCACTGCAAGGGGTTGCCAGAGATGGAAAAAGAAACTGGATACAGTGTTGACATGAGAGTATCTACAAACAGAAATAACCAGGGGTACCTAAGAAGTGAGCTCCTTGGAACAGAACTAGAGACTCTTAAAATCAAGTATTACTTCAAAGAATGAACGAGGCAAGTAAGATTGCACTGCTCTTTCAAAAAGAAGAGGAAAAACCCCCACCAGACGGCTAGTATGAAGAAAGAGCACTTGTGGGCTAATAACAGCTCCTATTACACCCAAAGCTCAGCACTGCATTACTTCCCTAAGCAGAGGCGCACAGAGAAGCCATTCTAAAGCTACAATTAGACAATCACATTGGGTTGAAGCGGGTACCGCAATGTAAATGTTACAATTACACTAACATGAAAATTAATCACCAGCACATTACTGGCAAATTATTAGCATGCACAAATCCTTCTGAATTTCCCAGCTTTGAATTTTAGACTGGGCACACAGCTTAGTTAAAAGAATCTGCTTGACTGAACAGATTTTAAAGTCTCCGAAGGATATGTCTTACACCAAATTACAATATCAATGCTGCTGCTTCTCATTATGTTTTCAAATGAAATATGGCTTCGCAATTTAATGTAAACACGAGAAATGTTTTCACTGTGAAAAAACCCCTCAGTATTTCACCAAGATACGCAAGTGCTACACTACATGAATGTGTAAGCATTAAAAAATAATACAGCAGACGTTATTTCAGTGGACAGACTTTTTTAAAGTTACTTTTTTTAAACAACACAAATTTCTAACAGTCTCCTGTTTAACTGCTCTACTCATTTTTCTACCCTTCACTGCTCAGTAACAGCTTCTTCCATAGGCTTTAAAAACAATAATTCAACGAGCTTCAAGGTCTTCATCTTTCCCCCATTGTCAACTTGCTGCACAGCTATTATTCACATAGCTGAAGATACTAACCAAGATTGCAATCTGAATCACAGTCTGTTAACAGCGCAACTTATCTCAACATTGACTCACGTTTACATTAGTGACAAGAAGCATAATATGCAATTGTTTTTACATCATTCCTATTCTTCTACTATTCAAAGAACATCCAACAAACCTCCGGAGCCTTGAGAGAAGATGGAAACAGAGGCTGTTCCCTGTGAATCCTACTAAAAATCCACAAGGATATCTAAGCAGATTAAAACCCTCAAAACTAAGCAGTAAAACTCATTTCTAACCAGATGATGGGTAAGACAATCATGCGAGAGCACCACTCTGCCTCTTGGAAAAGCAGAAAGGTTGATCTTCTGAAAACAAGGCCTTGTTTCTCAGCTTGATTGTAAACACCATGAAGTTTCCTGTTTATACCACCTCCCATAAGGTGGGAGATCTAAACATAGCATCTAAAAGGAACACCGCTGGCTTCCTCTTAGTTTCTATTTCACCCTCTTCTACCCCTAACAAAGCATGAGGAAGAAGCCACATTAGCGATCAAGGCAGCAACCTTCAACTGAAACCATGCCAGTAACAGCCATAGCATCATAAATACATAGTACCTTCACATGCCAAACAGCACAACTTAGAATACCATTTGAAGAGGGTTTTCTCCTCCTATGGCTTTTGTTTGTATGGTTTTTTTTTTTTAATGGAACCTAAGCGACAAATAGCTTCAAAAAAAGGCAAGAAAAAGAGACTTTTCCTGCCTTTACAGACCTGCACAGAGCTTGAGTCATACTTGCATCTTTCACATTTGGATCTGTAGTCAGGCTCCTGATGAGAACTGTAATCATCTGTAATGGTCTGTGCTGCACAAGACTTGCCAGTGCAACAGAAGGTTCGAATGAAGGATCTGTAATAGTTGAATATGACAAAGTGTAAGAAACTAAAAAGAAAACCCCATAGAAAAAATAGGCTTTATCTTCTCTCCTACGACTTCACTATAATTGCAAAGTTTTGAGACAAGTCTGTCCTCCATCTAACGTTCTATCATTACAAAGCAAAACAAAATTGAAAAGCGTCAACGGATGAAGGCGCTGAATTACAAACTCCTTTCATTCACCTAATATCCATGCAAGAAAGTGACAATCTGCCAACTTCCTCCTCCGTCATCAACAGAACTGAGAAGTGGGGGTTTTTTTATCTAAAAAGCACCACCATACAATTGTTTATCATACTTGATGTTAAGGATCCAACACAGCTGATAATTTCCACATCCTATCTCAACAACTGCCTGCTAACCATGCCAGTTATAGCAATATATAATGTTATAACGTTAAGTTGCCCAGCTGCCTCAACAGCAAAGGCGCTTTCCAATCTGAGCTAATACAGTCCTTCACAGATTTTTTTGAGGTCAGAAAGGACCTGTTTACAATCGCATCGACATTACTCAGACAGCAAATCCTTCTTATGATACCCACGTTTTGTATCTTCTTTACATATATCCCAGTTTCGTAGACTAAACAGTTCCAAGACCTAAGCTACCCCTCTGGAGGGAGCAAGAGGAAGAGCAGCTTTTGGTATTGAATTTTACTTTTTCCTAACAGGACACTCCAGCTCTGCTCCAGTATATCATTTAAAGCGTTGCAACAGGAGTTTTTCCAAAAACCATGCTGCTCTGCAGGTAAATAAATCACCATTTCCCCTGTAGCTCTTCTTGGGCGGGGGTTGGGGAGAAGAGAAGAAAAGGCTTTGCTTTCTCCATGGCCAAAAAGTTGCTTTTCAGTATCTGGGCAGGAAGCAACAGTTCCAAGGCAATGTCTGCAAAGCGACCGATGCTAGCAGTATAACTTTTCCTTTCTGTTGGCAAACCTGTCGCTCTCCTCAAGCCCCCACGTTACTCTACACCCCTCCCACCACCACCAGCCCTCGGCCGCGTTTCCCGGCGGGCGGTACTCACCGGCGGTGGAGATGACAGCGAAGAGTTCCTGCAGGGAGGGCAGCAGCGTGTCGGGCTCGGCCTTCCAGACGCTCCGCAGCAGCCCGCTGACCTGTGTCACCTGCGAGACGGAGAGGTGCAGCTCGGCCTCCCGGCTGCCCTGGCTCGGGAATGGTTTTACTCCTCCTTGGCAACAACTACAATATGGCCTGAATTAGTGGCCTCAGCCTCCTCCACGAGCTTCTTCAGCAAGATGTGAGGGGACCAGGTTGGGCAGTGGGTGCTCACATAACAGGAGCCCTCTTCATCTGCAGCCACTTGAGCCTGAAGCTCCTCAGCAGCCTTCTGTCAGAAGTCATCCTGCTCGGCCCATGCCAGCAAAGCTCCAGCAGGCTCTCCCATTTCTCCAGCTCTCTGCTGAGGGAACGACGTCCTACACAGTTCCTCAGGGGAGCTTTAGATGTGCAGTGGCACTCGAGCATTGATCAGCTGATGGATGCTCTGCAGTTTCCTGGCTCTCTCTTGCAGCTGCTTGCTTAAGGAGATGCAGCTTAGCGCTCTTCTGCTTGAGCTTCTCCACCTCCTCCCGCACTTCAGGAGAGCTTCCCTTCCTCAGAAGACAGTTCTCCTCTTGAAGGGCACGGCACCGCCTCTCCAGGTCTTTCAGGGTGCTCTGGAGGCAGGCGTTCTGCTCCAGCAGCCTGCTATGACTGCTCCCAAGCAGCCAGTCCTCCTGATTCTCTGATTCGGTCTGAACGCCCACCTCTGCCACAGACCGCCCGCTGCCGGCACTTCCTTGTGGCGGGGAGTGCAAGCTGTGCGGCGCCAAGTCTTGCCCCGCAGCCTCGAGCAAAACCTCCACGCCGCTTCCTTCCTCCTGGAGGCCAGCGTGGCAGGAGGGAGATGCCGTGAGGCTCTCCAAAGAGCAGGGCCCGATGGTCCCAGTGTCCAGGAGGGTCTGCAGGTGCTGGCAGGCCGTAGCCTTGGCCCTGGCCTCCTTGCAGGAAGCAGGCTGCTGGCCCTTGAACTGCTCCAAGATGTAATTATGGAAGAGTCTCCTCTGTTGCAGCAGTTCGTCTTGCAGGCGGAGGATGCGGGCAGCCTGCTCGCCATTGGTGTCCCAGCGCAGCTTGCCGAGGACGTCCTGGAGCTTCCCGCGGGCCCGGCTGCTGCTCCAGGCTCTTCTCACCACCTCCTTGGCCAGCTGCTGCTGCAGGTCCCGTGCATGACAGATGGTGTCGCCACGCTGCTGCTGCAGCATCCCCTGCACCTCGCGCAGCTCAGCCTCCTTTGAGCGCAGCAGCTGGCGGATCTGCGCCGCCCGCTGCTGCTGGTTCAGCTCCCGCAGCCGCTGGAGCTCCCCTGCCTGCTGCTGCTCCCATTTGGAGTGCAGCCGTTCGGCCAGGAGCCGCTGCTCCCGCTCCCTCTCAGCAGCTGCTGCCTCCCTTGACTGCGCAGGTGCGCAGACCGCGTCTGCAATGAGCCAAGGGTGGGCGAGTATGGCCTTAGATACGTGTCTTGGTGCTGAGCTCACCAAGGAGGGCTGGGGACACGGTGGCCTTGTAAGGTGTGTCCTGGTGCTGAGCTCACCAAGGAGGGCTGTGCTGATCACCAAGGATCCGCGTGTTCCTTGAGACAGTGTTTGATATGCACACAGTACTAAAAGGTTGTGAAGGTGAATGGGCATGAAAGAAACAGGAAAACTGCCCGTCCAGTGGAGCTCTGCAGGAGGATGGAGCTGTACATGGCAGGAGGTGATACAAGTGGGATTAGCACGGAGAAAAGGTTTTGTAAGGAAGGCTGTTGTGCCAGGGAGTTCCCTGACTTCACCCAGCTACAGAAACCGGGACGAGGCAGTGTGCTGAAGTGATGGGGGGAAGGGTCCTGGGGTAAAAGAGTGTAGATGACAGAAGGTTGGAGAGATTTGGGTGGCAGAGATTTGAGGTAGTCCTTTCAAGGGCTGAGCAGGCTGAGATTTGGTGCCAAGGAAGAATAAAGCTGCTCTCAAGGATGTTTTGGAATTAGTGTTACTATCACTGGTAACAGCAACAGGACAGTGCTGTAAGGGTGAGGCGTGGTGGACGCCTTGCTTATGAGGATGTGATGAGAGATGTGTCAGAAGCCTTGCTGAAGTCAAGGTAGACAACATCCATTGCTCTCCCTTCATCCACCTACCCAATCGTGCCATCATAAAAGGCTGTCAGATTGGTCAGGCAGGATTTCCCCTTGGTGAATCCATGTTGACCACTCCAGATAAGACAGGTAGACTCCCTTCCAAAAGTATACAGCAGTACAGCTGCATTTTTCAGCCATTTTGTGACATTAGGATTGCATTTGCACAGTCCCCATGCAAAATGCTTGGGGTAGAATTTGCTGAAGCGTTACAGCTTGTTGAATTCTGCTCCCACTGAAGAAAGACCCCCACTAATTTCAGCGGCAGCAGAATTTGGACAATTTGGAAAGCTTTGCGAAAAACATTGCCTCTCATTTGAGAACGTTCAAATTCTCCCTTATTATACCGGAGGATTTGAAACAGCTTTCATGTTACAGGGTTCTTCAGGTGTTTTTATAGGAGAAGAACTGGCTGAAGTGAGGACTTGACAAGAGAAGGACAATGGAAGGAGTCAGTGGGCACTGACCCACTGATTTTCCACTGAGGAGAAGGAAAACATTGGATTTTGGTTGTTCGGATGAGCTGCATCCAACCTTTCTCTTTTTCCTTGGAAGAGCTGAATGTTTCCTGTCAAAGGTAATAGGACTGCCTCCTACTATGTCCATCCAGAACATGTGGGTGGGCAGGGGGGGAGAGGGAGACGGGGGCAGAGGGGTGGAAGGGGGAAGAGGGGCCCCAAGCCTGGGCCAGGGGCTGCTCAGCCTCAGGACCTCCCTGGGCCTGTCTGCCAGGGAGCCCGCCTTCCTCTCACACTGGGCTTCGCCGGCATAGGTCGGGAGGGCTGTCAGTCTCCTCCACTGCGGTGATGCTGCCCTGGATTGATCCCCTGGGCTGTCACTCTGCCCTGGTTCGGGGCCTGCCCCTCCCTGTGGTGCTGCTCTCACTGATTGGCTGTCTGAGGGGTCACTCCCCCACAGTGCCCGCCCTTCCCTCTGGTGATCTTTCCTCTGATTGGTTGCCTGGCACTTCCCCCTTGCTCCTCCCATCAAACAATGGGTCAGACAGTTCATCAATCAAGGGACTTGGGCGGGCGTTGCCAGGCGACTCGCTCTGCCTTGAGGGTTTAGGCCCTAAGAATGAAACTGTGGGCGCTCACAAAAGGCTGTGGGTAATAAAAGACAGGTTTGGGCCCTAAAAATGAGCATTTTGGCCCTGGAAAGGAGGCGTTGGGCACTGAGAAGGGTGGGCTACATGCTACGAACGATGCTGTGGACCCTGGAAACCAGGGGAACCTCTTGGTTACGACGTGAGCTGGCTTTGGTGCCCAGTAACTGCCCGCAACAGAGCACCTCTGCTGTCCTGAGTGAGCACCGTAACAGATGGAGCCCAAAGTCACGGGCTAAATGAACTCGGTGGGCGTTTTTGGGTGTTTTACGGACATTTTACAGGGGTGGTCCATAGACAAAGGGAATGCTATCTGTGAGTTTTATCAAAGCCTGGGAAGGGGAGTGGTGGTTAATGAGGATGGATGGGATGGTGTGGGACCTGAGCCGGACGTAAATGGTATGGAATAAGGGGTGGAGAAGGGACGGTCGTGGTTTAACCCCAGCCAGGAACTAAGCACCACACAGCCGGGAGAATCAGAAGGGAAAAAGGGAGAAAACTCGTGGGTTGAGATCAAGACAGTTTAATGATTGAAATAAAAATTAAAAAATAAAAATAGTGATAAGAAGGAAAATAACAAAGCAAGAGAAAGAAAACCCAAGAAAGGCAAGTGATGCAAACGAAAACAATTGCTCACCACCAACCGACCGATGCCCAGCCAGACCCCGAGCAGTGCCCCCCGCCAACCTCCCCCCCAGTTTTATTGCTGAGCATGATGTCATGCGGTGTGAAATATCCCTTTGGCCATGGGGGTCAGCTGTCCCAGCCATGTCCCCTCCCAACTCCTTGTCCACCGCCACCTACTCGCTGGTGGGGTGGTGGAGAAGCAGAAGATGCCGTGACACTGCACAAGCACTGCTCAGCAGTGACTCAATCATCCCTGGGTGATCAGCGCTGTTTCCAGCACAAATCCAACACACAGCCCCATACTCGCTACTGTGCCAAAAGTCAACTCTGCCCCAGCCAAAGCCAGCACAGCTCCCCAGCACAAGAGAGGATTTTGATGCCAGGACAAATGAGGGCTTGCCAGCTTGGCAGAGCGCAGCTGCCTTTTCGCGTCCTCAGGTGTCCCGGCAGGGGCAGGCTGGGCTAAAGCTTCTCCCCTCCTCCCCTCCGCATGTTGTGGTCTGGCAGGGCAGCTGGGGCTTTGTTGCAAGCACACCCTGGGTCGAGGCGTGCTGTCCTGCAGGCAGCAGCAGAGACCAGGCATGGCACTGTCTGCTCGGCACACTCAGGGGGGTCCCCATGGGAAGGACAGCATGGGACTGGGCTTTTTGTTCCAGCTTTACTAATAAAAAAGAAAAAAATATTCAAATGCAGCCGTGTTTGAGAGGACAACTTCATCTCTCCAAGGCTCAGCAGCAGCACAGCGACCGCAGGCTCCATCGTGCTGTTGGCACCTCATTTGACAGGATGAAGATGGTCTGAGTTGCCAGACAGCTGACCGAGGGATCGGTGTCTTTCGCCAAGGGCAGGAGGGCTGCAACAAAAGGAAACAGAGCAGGCATGAACCCCCACTGCCTGCCTCTGGAGACCCCCAGGAGTCCCCTCCAGAGCATGCCAGCCCCAGCCATCTCTTGCCCTGGCCAGGAGGAGCAGGGGAGACAACCTGAGCAGCTGGAAGCTGCTGCTCAGGAATGCCCCATGTGCACATTCCCTTGCCCCTGAAGTGTTTTCCTGGAGCAGGGCCCGGCGTGGCAGCACCCTGCCCAGGCTCTGTCCCCTGCCCCACCAGCCCCGGCCAGCACAGCACTGTCCCTACTCACCGTTGCAGACATCCCACAGCTTCTCCGAGCTTCGTTTCCTCAGGTGCTGTGCAGCAAGCCCTAGGCACAGAGCTCCTGTCAGACCTCCCACTCCCCAGCACGCTCCCAGCAGTAGCAGGGCCCCCAACCCTGCCAGTGCGGCTGCACACCCTCCTCCCCCACAGCAGGGCTGACCCCTGGGAAGGACAGTACCCGAAAGTGGTGGGACTGAGCAGGGCTCCCAGCAAGCCAGCCTGCGTGGTGGGCCCTCCTGGAGGCAAGCGGGGCTCTGGCAGCCACAGGGCTGCCCCTTGCTGCCAGTGCAGTGGAGGGGACTGGGGCGCGGCTGACAGAAGAGGGACCCTGGGGGCTGTGGCTCACCCATGAACCTGACGGCCGCCTCTCGCAAGCTGGCCTGAGCGTCCTTCAGGTACGGCTGGCTCTGGCACACGTATTCTCCCACCCTGCTCCTGTCGCGCTGTAGCTGGAGAGAGCACAAAGGCACGGGGCTGATACAGACCCTCCCCAGCCATCCGGACCAGTCCCTCCTCCCAGTGCCCCCCTTCCCTCCCCCACAGCAGCCCTGTGGGGCTGAGGTTCAGAGAGAGCCGCAGGCACAGAGGGCCTGGGGGTGCCAAGACCCCTCTGTCCCACTGCCAGGGCTCACACAGGGTGCCAGGATCTTGTCTGGCACCCTGGGGGCAGGGAGGGGAGAGGGGCCTGGAGAAGAGCCCTTGGGGGGGTCTGTGCTTGAAGGCAGGGAAGGAGGATGCAGCTCCAGGCTGCGGGCTCTGGGCTGGAGAAGGGCAGGTGAGGCCCAGCTGCACAGCCGTCCCCACGGGCACGTGGGGCAGCCCTTGGCCCTGGGGCTTGGGGGCTTGTACTCACCAAGAACTCTGCAATCAGGTGTGTCTGACATGTCTCGGCCAGGTAGCTGAGCCTCCTCCACCCCAGGAACTGTGCGCAGGTGAGGAAGGCGTCCTTCGAGGCCTGCAGAGAAGCAGAGGCTGGGAGATGGCACCACAGCAACCTGGCATCTTCCTTCTCTTGGCCAGGCTCCGAGCTGTTCCCAGCCCTTTATGGGAAGAGGCAGCGGCGGGCAGAATCTGAACGGGGTTCAGTGCCCAGGGCAGGGACACGGGGCAGCCACCACCTCAGGTATCTCATGCTGCCAACCAGCAGAATAGAGATCCTGGAGAGCTGCTGAGCTGCTGCCAGGGATGGGGGCAGACTGAAGGGCAAAGGTGGTGTGGGCCCACAGCTGTAGGCAGCGAGGGCTGGAGTCCCTGAGACACTGGGGCAGGACGGAGCCAGCAGCACATCCCACGGGCTTTCCCCAGCAGGACGCCTGGCTCCCGGCTCTTTCACGCCCAGGCTCCAGACTGGGATGCAGAGCCAGTCCCCTTCTGGCTGCATCTCCCTTCCCACCACTCTCCCTGCCCCAGGCTGGGAACGAGCTGGTTCTCCACCCTTCCTAAGTGCTGCACCTCTCTGCTCCCACCAAGTTCACTCGCCCAATGCAGGGGGACCTGGGTGAGCAGGGCTTTGTTCCTGGGGCTATCCTGCTCTCTGGGAGCTGGGGCGGTCCCCAGCCCAAACATCTGGAGGTCTCTTTGGCACAGCCCTGGGGGACAGGGATTGGGGCTCAAAGGCCTGGCCTCCGATACCTGCAGGGACAGCTGGGAAGCCTGTAGGGACGCGTGTGTTTGGTGGCCATGGGCTGCTGCTGAGCCCTGCTGGGAATTGTCTGTGCCAGGTTCTCCGTCCCTGCTCGTGCTGGCTGTGCAGGGACCCTTCCTCTGGGCTGTGCCAGGGGAGGGCTCAATGGGAAGAGCGGGGCTGGGAGAGGACCCCAGCTCCCCATCCACCTCTGCAGCAGGCACCAGGGGGGAAGGAGGGGACCTGAAGTGGGACCCTGAGGTGACACACCTTCCCAGCCTCTGACGTCCAGCAGCCCTTGCCTCTTATGGCCAGGCCACCGCTGTGGTGTCAGCACGCCCTTCCCCATGAGACTGGTCACTGGTCACTGTACCTTGGCCACGCTCTCCATCTGGTCGTTCATGTGGAGGAGCAGCGGCAGTAGCACCCTCTGCACTTTCTTCTTCATCTTTTTCTCATTTCTCCCCACCACAGTCTTCATCACATCTCCAAAGAGGCTGATGGAGAGCTCCCGCACCTGGCTGGACTCCTGGTAGGGAGGAGGACAGGGGGACTGCAGCAAGAGCCGCTACCTGCCCGCGCTGAGCAAGGGCGTTGGCATGGCTCATGTGAGGGGAGATGCTCCAGGGTCGGGTTCTGAACACAGGAGTTGTGGGCCAGATCTGCAGCTGCAGCTGAACAGCCACAGAGCCCTGAAAGGCCACGCAAGAGGAGCGAGGAGGGGAGCCCTGCCCAAGTGCTTCCCACAGGGCTGGGCTGAAGGGCAAGCTGTCTTTGCAGAACGCCCGTCTGTTAGAGCTCAGGCTCCCACCGCAGCCTTACGTCATCAAAGAGAGCCAGGAGCTTCTCTGCCAGCTGCAGAACGATGAGGTTGGCCTCCTTCCTGTTCATGTGGCCCATCACGTTCCTGCAGAACACCAGGGCCTTATTCTTGACATTGGTGTTGGCATCTGGCAGGGTCTCTATGATGTCTGGCAGCAGGACTGGTAGTTTTCTTGCCTGTATGAAAGACACAGTTTCCTTATTGTGAAGCAGGGAAAGACCACCCTGGCAAAAACGCAGCGGTCGCTGAGCACCAGCCTCCCGTCTGGCTTCCCAGGCGGCGGCACAGGAGTCACTGCAGCAGCTCCTGGCAGGCAGTGGCCACTGACAGGGATGCGGGGAGCGCACGAGGAAGGGAAGGGAGCGCAGGAGAGCAGTGTCCCCTGCTCAGCCAGCCCCGTTTCCGACTGGCCTGAAGGGGCAGATGGCTTGGTGAGCCTCTGTGCCTGGAGGGCTCCCCAGGCACCCACCAGCCCCCTCCATAGCAGGGAGGCTGACTTGAGCCGTCACGCCACATTCGGACTCCCAGCCAAGGCCAAACCGCGCCATTAGCCACTGCCGCAGGCCCTGGCTGCCAACGTGGCTCCACTTGACTGTGCCTCACTCACCGCCTCAGGTGTCTTTGAAAGCGTGATGAGGCCCCTGAGCACCAGCGAGAGCATCACTGGGCTTGGATGCCTCAGGAACCTTTGGGCTTTGTACAGGGCAGCAAACTCCTCACTGTCAATGTCAGCGCAGACCAGCAGCTAAAACGAAGAGAGCAGTGAGAGACCAGCAGAGCCTGCAGGGCTCCCTCCACCGCGCCGGCACAAAGGAGGCACGAGATGCGGACGGCGGCAAGTGTCTCCTCTCCCCGGGCTTGAAGCCCCCTCAGCGTGTGCGGAGGCCGTGCCTCTGCCCCAGGCCCAGCAACTGGCCAGACTCTGGCTTCTGCCCCTTGCTCTGCCCCTGCCCCAGGTTTCCAGGCTGCAGAGCAGGGCAGGGGGATGCTGGCAGGGGGGTAGCAGAGTGCCGTCCAGGCAGGGGCAGGCTTCACGTTTTTTCACCGGGGCCAAAACAGCACGGGGCGGCCCCAAGTGTCGCGCAAGGGCTCTGGCTGCTGCCCGGCAGGTCCCTGCCGACCCTAAGGGCCTGTGTCCCGATGTACTGGAGGAGGTGGCCATTTGGAGGCAGACGGAAGGGGAGGGAGCCGTGCCTGTTTCCCTGGGGAGGCAGGCACAGCCCTGAAGGGGAGCATGGTCACTCACAGCCAAGGGATAGATGCAGGCGTCCTCCGCAGCACTGCTGAACACCTTGCGCAGCCGCTGGTCCTGGAGCACCCCGAGCAGCTCCGTCAAGACAGTCCACAAAGCCGAAGGCACGGAGGTCATCACCTCCCACATGGCCAGGGCAGCGCTGCAGAGCCAGAGCGCTCGGTCAGCAGGGCTGCCTCGGCCACTGCACCGTGCCCGGGCCAGCTCCTCCGGACCCAGGCTGTGCTGCAGCCCTGGCCCTGCCCAGCCCCCACATGGAGCGCACGGGGGCCCTGTCTGGGCAGGAGGATGGGGCTGAGGTGGCGTTCCCCATGGGGCAGAGAGGAGCGTGGTGGTGGGACTCTGGCTGCTGAGGGCCTGGCTGACCCACCGGGGCTGAGAAGCATGGTGGGATGGAGGGCCCTGCTCCTCAGGGATGTCCTGCAGTTTCCCGTTGGTCTGGCAGCCAGAGAGTCTCTGCCCCCCACCCTCTCCCCACAGGAAACAAGCCCTCTGGGCTGTCGGGGCTAATACCTGTCACATGTTGGAGAGATCTCCAACAGGCTCCTGACCGCTTCCCTGGGGCACCACTTGGTCAGTACGAGGAGGAGTGAGTCCAGGCTGCTCCGGGCTGGCTCCATGCAGATGCGCTCCACGTTGGTCTGGATGGACCTCATGATCTTTGGCACCTGGAGGGGACACAGGTGAGCATGGTGCTGCCACTGGAGTGCAACCATTTCCCCAGCTGCCGCTGAAACTGCTGCCCTTCCTGTCCCTCTCTGTTGCCTTGAGGTGCCCGAGAGAGCTGGGTTAGGGAAGGAGGGGAGAACAAGGCCAGGCACGGCTCACGGGCAGGGCAGTCCAGCCACAGGGCACCTACATCCGTCAGCCAGGACACAGGGTCTGTCACAGCCATGTCCAGGACGTCGCTGCCCATCTGCCTGTCACAGCTGTCGTCTGCTGTCAAGGCCTCGATGGCCACGAGGAGAACCTCTGTCATCTGATAAGGCTGGAGGTATTCTCCAAACACCTACGGGGGGAAAGAAGGGAGGGAAGACACGTCACACCGAGCACCCTGATGCTGCTGCTTGGCTGAGCAGCGTGAGCAGCTCTGGCAAGAGCCTGCAGGAAAGCTGGAAGCAGGGGCTGCAGCCTCTGCAGGGCAGAGGATGAGAGCAGAGGGTCCCCAGGGTGAGGGAGGAGGGTTGGCATCATGGGCACCATGTCTTGGTCCTAGAGGGAACCAGGGTTCTCTGGTGGCCAGGAGGGCTGGAGCTGCTGCTGGGACACTGGAGTGCCGGCCTCGCACGCTCCCTGCCTGGGGACAACGAGAACTCTCCCACCAGGGACAGTGAGGCCATGTCAACCCCACTGATTCTGGGTCCCTTGGCTCACAAAAGGCTCCCTCTGATGCCACGGACAAGAGTCCCAGCAAGGGGGGAGCTCATTACCGTGCCCATGCCGCTGCTGATGAGCGAAGCAACCGAGAAGGAGCTCTCAGAATCCCATTCCAGTTGGAGCTCTGGGTGCTCTGGATTCTCCTCTGGCAGTGTCTCACCTACATGGAGGGGAAACACAGAAGAGTCGGGAGGACACAGCATCTTTGCCAACAAACTTCCCAAACGGCAAAAAGAGCTTTCAGCTCGGCACGGCTGAGGAGGCAGGCTGCGCTGGGGCCGGCTCCCAGCCCCGAATAGCCCTGGCATTCACGCACCGCCGTGCCCCCAGCCCGTGGGAAACCTGCCGCCAGCGTGCCGAGGAAGCAGGATCCCGGCATCAAGCTGGTTGCACTCGCTGGCCCCGACCCTGCCCAGCCCCAGGGGACCCCTCACTCACAGGTCTGCAGCGGCCAGGCCATGGACACCTTGTAGGGCTCCGGCAGAAAGCTTCCTTCCTGGGGAGCCCCCACCTCCTCCCAGGCCACCATGGGGTGGCTGGGGGGTCTCCCTGCCATTCTGTAAAATGGAGGAAAGTTGGGGGGACAGGGGGGAGGCAGCTGAAGGGAAGCGCCTTGGCGCTGCGGGGCTGCCGGGGTCAGCAGGGAAAGATGTGGGCTGCTCTTGGGGTTTCCCTGCCAGCTCTGTGCTCCTTTCCTGTCCCGTCGTCGTCTTGTCAGACGCTGCAGGGCCGTGGCCACGCTGGTTATATATTGCACCGCGGGGTGTCACAGAGGGCAGGTCATAAAGGGCCCCACTGTGACCCGCTTCCCGGGCCAGGAGGGGCGGGGCATCCACTGCAGGGGGTAGGGACACAGCTCGCCAGTGGCCCATGGGTCCTCTCGGGGTGCTCCCAGGCCCCCATCTGTCCTTACATCTCCTCAGGACCTTCCTGTACCCGCCAGCTTGTCCCAGAGCCCTGCGTTCACACGCCCCGGCATGGCCCCACGGCCTCCCTGGGGGACCCCTGCTTCTCCCCCTCCAGGTAGGGCTCTCTTCACAGCTCTACAGTTTCTGGCATCTCACCGCTACCTCCTTTCCCCCCACGCTGAAAAGCTCTCTCAGCATCAGGAAGCAAAAGACATTTACGCCTGCTCCTCTCCTCCGACTGCTGTTTGGGGACACAAGTGTCCATGGGACGCTCACAGTGTGCATCGCTTGCCCCATGCTGCCAGAATATGGCATGTCTGTCCCACCTTGCTCCTCCCATGCAAATGCGATTGGCTGTCCTGGGTCTGCTGACTCCCCATAGACTTCTGGGCGGGCGTTGCCAGGCAACTCGCTCCGCCTTGAGGGTTTAGGCCCTAAGAATGAAACTGTGGGCCCTCACAAAAGGCTGTGGGTAATAAAAGACAGGTTTGGGCCCTAAAAATGAGCATTTCGGCCCTGGAAAGGAGGCATTGAGCACTGGAATAGATGCTACAACCAGCACTTTGGACCCTAGAAAGCAGGGAGGGGAGAGGGGCCTGGAGAGGAGCCCTTGGGGGGTCTGTGCTTGAAGGCAGGGAAGGAGGACGCAGCTCCAGGCTGTACTGGGAAGGATCAGGGGTTCCGGTTTGTACTGGGAGGGGCCCCAGTCGGTACTGGGAGTGGTTAAAGGGGTGCAGTTTGTACTGAGATGGTGCAGAGTCTGCACTGGGAGGGGTTAAAGGTGTAACCGATGTGTTTAACTTTTTTTTATCTCTGGTGATGGGATAGGTTGTGGATAGTCTCTGTAAACAAGGTGATGAGATTATTAGCAATAGTAAGGTGATGGTGGAATGATTGTGTTGTTAGGAACCAGTCTTGCTACTATGGTCCCTGTACAGCCCCAACCTAACAGGTAACTAATAAAAACATTTTAAGAACGAGAACCTGAGAGCTTGGTGGTACCGTGGAGCTGATAAATTGTGTAGTTGGTACATGAGCCAAGTAATATTTCATTTTCTGTCCAAACCATGTGCTATGAGTGAACTTTGTTCATTATAATCTCATTACAATACCAAAACACACCTCCATTGTCAAAGCTACCCGCCTCCAAGGTACGACCACCCCTCACTGGGCGTGCTCTCTGAATTTCTTGAAGTCTGTGGCTTTAAAAGCAAAGTGAGAAAGTTTTCCACCAATCATAATGAAGTAACTATGTAACTAGGTGATGGAATTGTAACTCTGTGTGTTTGGAGACTATAAATGTGTGTATGTTTGTGGGCTAGGTGGGCATGTTAGGAGGAGAGATCCCCCATGCACCCCAGCACTGAATAAACCAATGTTGGCTTTCTCAACTGCATTTCGGTTTGGAAAGGGTTTTTTATTGCCGTTTGAGCGGTAACAAAGGGATCCCCTTTGTACTGGGACAGGGCCCAGTCTGTACTGGGAGGGCTCAGGGGACATACCTTTTACTAGGACAGGTCCCACTTGGTGCTGGGAGGGGTTAAAGGGATCCAGCCTGTGCTGTGACAGAGTCCAGTCTGTAGTGGGAGGGGTTTAAGGGATCCAGTTTGTACTGGGAAAAGTGTCCAGTCTGTACTTGGAGGGGTTAAAGGGGATCCAGTTTGTACTGGGAAATGTCACAGTGTGTACTGGGAGTGGTTGAAACAATTCAGTTTTTACTGGGATGGTGCCCACTCATACTGGGAGGGGCTAAGGGAACCAGTTTTGTTTGAGATTACAGAGAGTCTGTACTGGGAGTGGTTAAAGGGAATCGGTTTGTACTGGAGGGGCCCCAGTCTGTACTGGGAGGGGTCTGGGGAACAGAGCTTTTCCTGGGCAAGGTCCCACTCTGGGGTGTACAGACCTGGAGAGATTAAAGGCAGCCTGTTTGTACTGGGACAAATGGCGTGCTCAGCGCTGGACGGCCATCCTTCCCAGCACCTCCCTCCCTCTCTGCCCAGTCCATCCCGATTCAGGGCAGCATCCCAAGCCAGCTCAAGGACAACCCTTCGCACCTCAAGTCTCACCAGCCTGTCCCCATTCTGGTGGATGAAAGCCTTGTTGACAGCCCCAGCTGGGAAACCAGGCTGATGCTGGGACAAAGGGGTCCCTTGCTGGAGTGCAGGAATCTCACAGATCCAGCGCTGCTCCCAGCTCTGTGCACTGTAGCCCGATGGAAACGGACAAAACAGCCCAGGACTCGCTGCTTTTGCCAAAATAGAGTTGCTCTTCTCTATTCTAAAAAGCATCGTCTTCAGATGTACAGTATCCCTGTTGGTACTGGTAGCAGGGACACCAGAAGGGCTTGGGCAGAGGCGAGTCCAGAGAAATGCAGGTGTCCAGTGAAGAGGCATCGTCGCTGAGAGAGCAGCTGGGACAAGTGGGCAGAGGGGAGGGCTCTGTGCTCATGTTCCTGTACAGATGGGTGAGCTCTGCCGCAAAGGGCCACGGTGATGGGCAGGAGCTGTTGCAGATCTCCTTTTCTTGGGCACTCTCACCCTTTTCTGTTCCTTCTCCTGACTCTGCTTTGCCTTTATCTCGAGTTTGACCTTCACTTTTCCAGGCAGAGTCAGTATCGGCTTGTCCCGGTGCTTCTTCGTCTCTCTGGGTCCTTCTGTACAAATGGGTTTCAGAGAAGACTGCTCACTGATGTGAATTCAGAGGCCAGCCAAAGACCTTACTGCAGAAATCTCAGCAGAGTACTGCCAGCAGGTGCCTTGGCACTCCCGCGTACTCTAACTGCAAACACCTCATTGCCAACTGCAGCAAGAACTAGCTCTGGGGAAAAGCCAACTCACGGGTCTCTCTTCCTCAGCCGGGAAATGGCTACACAAGATACCACTGCCCCAGCCAGCAGCAGACCCAAGGCTGCTGCAGTCACTGCGATATAGAACTTGTGCAGCTCCTCAGGACCGGCAGCCTCAGCCTTTTTCCCAGCGTCCGCCCCTGGAGGAGAAGAGACAATGCCAGACGTTACTGTGCTCTGCGCTACGGATCATCTCACTGTGTGTGTGCTTCGCATGGCCAAGAGATTTTCTGTTTCAGTGTGCGTGCCTCTGGCTCTGGTGTCTTCCGATCTATGTCGTCATAACTGCATAGCAGAACAGACAAGGGGGTCCCGTAATGACCCCGTGCACACACATGCAGGTCTGTCTTCTCACACCTGCAGAGGCGCCTGGCTGACTTGGTGCTTTGAGCTGGCAGCTCTCAAGGGAAGGAAAAAGCCATGACGTACCCACACGACCTGCCTGCGGGTCATCCCTGGAACCCAGCCAGGCAGCTGGATAACCATCGCCTGCCGCCACGTCTGTAAATGAACACAGGACAGAGAAGCTCCCATGAAATATTGCAATGTACTTCTTCAGATGTGAATGAGAGTGAATGCGGTTCAAACACGGGATTACTCCAGAGCACTCCTCTCTCCCTTCCACTCAGGAGCATCTTGCAAACACCGACCTGGTGCCCACAGCGGCCACTAACCAGGCACAGAGCTGTCGGCAGAAAGGACTCCTTGGAGCTCACGCCAGCTCTAAGCTCAACCCCAACGTGCCCGCTGGCTTTGCGGCCAGCACTGGAAGCAGCGCAGGGGAGGAGAAGCTTTATTTACCCCTAGCCATGGGAGAAACCACCTTATAGAACTATGGAATTTAGTAAACCTATCCGCTATAGCATTATGAGTTTTCTTTATCCTTTTGAGGGAAGTTGTTGTTCTTTCATCCGGTGGGTACAGTTTGTCAATGATAGTAATGTTAGGAACTAAAGCTCCAAGAGTACAAGCTCCTTTTTATCCTAGGGGCAATATCTTCAAAGCCAGTGTACCACGTAGCCAATGCTATCCCATTCCCAATGGGACCGGGAGCCCAGTAGAGTTCAGTCTTTGAAAAACAGGGTCAATTAATGTCATATTTAAAGGAATGGATTTGTTACATTTATATATTCTCCTACAAAGGTGCCCTTTCCTGTACTTACCAAACAGCTATTACTCGAGGTATAATTTGCTGTCACACCTATCTTCCATTCCTTGTTCCATTTGGATTGGGAATCTTTTCTAAGGGTGGTGTTGGCCTAATAAACCGGATTTGTCCAGGAGACATTAGATGGAAGCGGAACTCCTATTAAGGATATTCCGTGGCCGGAATATTGAGGCATCTGGATGCAGATCCAACAATCATTCTTAATATTTATCTGGCTCTAAATCAGAATTTGGAATTTGAAGTTTACTATCCGGAATTAAGGCTGCCATCACTTTCCCTTTTTCTGCTGCCTTTCTAGGTTCTGAGTCTGCCAATCTATTGCCAATCTCTTGGTCGGTGTTACCTTTTTGGTGCCCTTTACAGTGCATAATAGCTACTTTTTCTGGAAGATTTACGGCTTCTAGTAACTTTAGAATTTCTTTTGCATGTTTAATATATTTTCCTTGAGCAGTGAGAAGTCCTCTTTCCTTCCAGATAGCACCACAGGCATGTACAACCCCAAGGGCATACTTTGAATCTGTCCAGATATTAATCTTCTTCCCTCTTGCCAGCTCTAACGCTCGGGTTAGGGCAGTGATTTCAGCCTTTTGTGCTGACGTCCCCGCAGGTAATGATTTTGCTTCGATTACCCTTTGGGTAGTGGTCACAGCATACCCCGCTTGGCGTTCTCCGTGTTTCACAAAGCTGCTTCCGTCTGTATACCAGGAGTCCTCGGCATCATGGAGCGGCTCCTCTTTTAGATCAGGGCGGCTGGAATATATTGCTTCCATTGTTTTTAAACAGTCATGGACCACCGGCTCCGAGATTTCCCCGCTAAGGAAAGAAGCTGGGTTCACAATGTTAGTGGTGACTATAGTTATATCATCTTGTTCCACTAGTATCGCTTGGTATTTCAGAAATCTAGAGGGGGAAAGCCAATGTCCTCCTTTTTGTTCTAACACGGCTGAAACCGTATGAGACACCATGACTGTCATTTTCTGGCCCATTGTAAATTTGCATGCTTCCTGTACATTCAGGATAACTGCAGCTACTGCTCGTAGACATCCAGGCCACCCTGTGCTTACTCCATCCAATTGCTTGGAAAAGTAAGCTACTGCTCTTTTATAAGGGCCTAGTTGTTGGGCCAGCACCCCTAAGGCTATTCCTTGCCTCTCATAAGAAAATAGCAAGAAGGGTTTAGACACGTCAGGAAGACCTAGGGCCGGTGCTCTCATCAGTTCTGTTTTCAGTTGTTCAAAGGCTCTTTTTGCTTCTCCCGTCCAGGTCAACTTTAACTGATTATCTTTTAGTAATTGATACAGCGGTTTTATTTAGAGTCCATAATTATGTATCCATAATCTGCACCATCCTGTCATACCTAAAAAGGTCCTAAGTTCTTTCACAGTTCCCAGCATTTGCGTGCGGCAAATAGGTTCTTTTCGACCTTTACCAAGTTCTCTTTGTCCTCCTGAGATCTCAAATCCGAGGTAAGTGACTTGTTGCTGAATCACTTGGGCCTTTTGCTGGGAAACTTTGTACCCACTCGATCCTAGAAAATTTAACAAGCTCACTGTCCATTGGGCACAGTCCTCCTTAGTAGTTGTAGCCACTAGTAAATCATCCACATATTGTAATAAAGTCCCCGTCTGAGATGGCGGAGTCCATGTTTCGAGTTCTCGGGCCAACTGGTTCCCAAAGATAGTGGGGCTATTCTTAAATCCTTGAGGTAACACCGTCCAAGTTAATTGTGTTTTTCTGCCTGTTTCAGGATTTTCCCATTCAAAAGCAAACAGCTTCTGACTTTCTACTGCCAAGGGCAGACAGAAAAAAGCATCCTTTAGGTCCAGTACGGTAATCCAAATTAGATCTTTTTTCAGTTGAGTTAATAATGTATAGGGGTTTGCAACCACTGGGTGCAAATCATCTACAATCTTATTTATTGCTCTTAAATCCTGTACGAGCCAATAATTCTTCCCATCCAGTTTCTTCACTGGTAAAATTGGGGTATTAAATTCTGATTCGCATTATATGAGCAACCCATATTCTATAAAGTTGAGTATTAACCTTTTCAATCCCTTTTTGGCCTCTATTTTCAATGGGTATTATTTTTGTCTTACTGGATTTGTTCCAGGTTTAAGGATCATTCTTAGGGGTTCCACTCTTCTGGATCTACCCGGGACCTCATTAGCCTGTGTCAAAGGCGTCACTGCATTCTTCATCTCCTCGGGAATTCCTTTGTTAGTCTTAGGTTGTTCCTGCAACATAAAACCTCTTGCCTCGATGGCTTTAGATGCAGGGATAAATAATTGAACTTCCCCATCTTTAAAGGAGATCCGCATTTCCAATTTGCTCAATAGGTGCCGTCCCAAGAGTGGTATAGGACATCCAGGCATACATAAAAATTGGTGAGTTACCCATTGTTTTCCGAGCTTAAAATTTAAAGGATGGAAAAAGGCAGGTTGTTCCGCTTTCCCTGTGGCACTCACAATGTTTATTGTATCATCGCTCAATTTTCTTTGATAAGTATTTAACAGAATAAGTTGCCCCAGTATCTACAGTAAAATGTATTTTCCTTTTTCCCAGCTGTACTGTAGCCAGGGGTTCTGCTGGGGAGGTTTCCCCCCTGTCCCCTTCAGGACTTAGTTCAGGGGAACTGACGTGGAAAGGGAGCTGCTTCTTGATTGTATCGTGCCTCCTCCAGAACCTCTGCACTGATAGGCATAGGACCCCTAAAATGGTCCTTAAATTTCTGACAATCCCATTTTCAATGTCCCAGTTTTTTACAATATGCACACTGATGATCTCCTAAGGTATCCCTGTTTTTTTGTGCTGGAGGGGCCCCGCCTCTCCCCCATAGTATTGCCGTCCTCCCCTGAAGTTACTGTTTGCTGATGCTCCCTGCAGCGCAGCTCTCAGGTTACCCTCTCTTTCCCTGTCTCTCCGTGCCTGTCTCCACTCTCTTCCGTTTTCTCCTTGCTCTTTGATTTCCTTCTCTTGCTCTCTGTTATCAAAAACCATCCATGCAACCTCCAGCATCTTTCATTAATTCCAAATCCTCCTCCTCATCACGCCCGCACTTCAAACCCCGTTGCCCCGTACTCCAAGCAGAGCAACACCTTCACAGCCTCCCGCTGCCTTTTCCTGCTTTTCTAATGCTGATGCCAGGGGTCTTGCAGGGTAAACCCACAGTCCTTCAGCCACTCAGGGTGAGTTCGCGAGGTGAAAAACAAATCAACATACGGTACCTCATCCCATTTCTTCTCCCTTCTACAAAACAACATCAATTGTAGCATTGTATTATTTTCCAAATTCTTATTCTTGGGCCGTTTTTCCTGATCATCCAATTTATACATTGGTCATCAGTGATTATAATATTTTATCAGAGTTCTCTTATCTGTTACACCTCCTGGTGAACCTTCTATTTCTTTCCAAAGTCTCAGTATGCATCCTAATGGACTCTTTTTCAAGATTTCTCCACTCCGATTACTTCCCATTTTACTCGTTTAAATTTCTATCTATCTCGCCAACCCCAATCTTTGCTATTTCAGTAGCATGCCCCTTCTTTTCCCAAGGGGTCCACACTTTACACTTAGCACACTCTATGCCTGTCCCAGATTGAATCCACAATCTCTGTTTATACCATAAACATTCAAAAAAGAATTATTGATTCACAATATTTTTAGGGTGTAAAAGGCAATATTCTGGTTCCCACATTTACCAACAATTCTACTTCAGGGGCGGCATCATTCCGATTTTTAGTTAGTCTTTTAACACAGCAATAAAGGACATCCAAACTTACACAGTAATGCTACTATTAATCTAAGATAATTACCCACAGTGGTATCATTAATCATTCACTTCGTCCTTCTCTGGCTGTTTCTTTCGCGGGATAACAGAACCGCAGATCCGGACTCCACACTCACTTCATACGTGATTGTACGTCTCACACACTCACACAAATTCAAACGCATCAAGTTATATTTGAGAAAAAAAAACCCAAAAAGTTCTTGAAACAGTAACTGTTAAGCTCCTAGACAACCAGTACCTCCAGACAGTTACTTTTTAAATGTATGCGAGTAAGACGCTAGCAGTCCTGCATAAGCTCACCCTACGTTATGGTGCTCCCCATAACACTTGTTGTCATCCCACGTAGCTTCTCAGGTTGAAGAGGACTTTCACTGTCAGTTTTCTGAGATCCTGAAGCTTCAGGGCGCAACGGAGGGACAAGGATCACGCAGAGCCTTGGAACGGCAGATCCCCGAAGCGAGCAAGAGAGCAAAGTTGCCGGTGTTGCAACCACTGCAAAACGCTGCTGCTGTCTCACGAGTGAGTTGCGAGATTGCCGAGGAGAGCATCCAAAAGGCCATCTCCAGAGTTCAGCAGCTGGATGCAGAATTGATCGAGTATGCCGAGACCCTTGTCCTTCATGTTGTGGAAACTGTGAAGAAGAAGTTAGAGGAGAAAAGGAAGTCCAAGGAAAAATCAGAGAAGCCTCCAGCAAGGAAGGGCTTGCCACCTCTCAGCCTGCCTGCAGTAGTCACGCCTGCAGAGGAAGCCGGACAGTTCAAAGAGAAGAGCTCACGTACTCTCCTCCCGTCTCTAGTCCGAGGCACTGAGCGAGGTGCTGGCCGGCCAACAGAAGGCCTTCAGAAGTGCCGGGATGACACCTCCGGAGCCACAGGAAGATCTTCCGTGCCCACGTGGGAAACTCTGCGTATACGCAGGCTAGGGAGCACCGCAGGCACCCTCCCCTCCGTGGGCCCGCAGGTTGCAAGACAGCCCATGCCTCCAGCGGCTCCAAAGCCCCCTACCCAGGCAGGAGCACGGCGCAGACCAGTGCGTTTAAAGCTCTTCCTGGAGGAGCCCGTGCAGCCCGAGGGGCGGTAGCTGGGAGCCTTGCGGAGGGTGTCCTGAGGAGGTGCATGGCTCCAGGGTGACAGAGGCAGTGGGCAGCTCGGCCAGGCAGAGAATAAAGAGTTTGCTCCCAAGGGCTTGCTGGCGTCTACATTTATTGACGCCGGCCTTTTCCCTGCAATGTTTTCCCTCGCCCGCCTTCCTCCCTCCTGCAGCCTCGGTCAGGCTAAGACCCAGTTTTACAGGGAAGAGAAAAGTAGCCATCGTTTTTGCCTTGTTTAGAAAGCTTTGTGGCAGGGCTATTGCAGGGGCTGCTCCAGCTCTGTAAAGCTATACTCGTGCCTTAAGTGAGTCCCGTACGTAGGTGCGCCTTGTTCTGTGCATTTGTTCTCCCATCGCCTCAAGACCTGCTGATGAGCCTTTGGGTTCCCACCCAGGGCCCTCGCCTGGGACTGGCCTTCAGCTGTTCATCTTCCCCAGAGGACTCTTCCTCTTGTCTCCTCAAGGCGTCTCTGTTTGCCTTTCCATGTCCCCTAGGGACCGGGGTGGGGGCAAACGGGGCAACCGAGGGGCTGGCAAACGGCCTTTCGGTGCCTCCCAAGGCCCTCCGTTTCTCTTGTTGTGCTTCCGAGGGCCCTCCGGTTGCCCGTTGGTGCGGCCCGGAGCTCAAGATGTGCCGTTTGGTGCAGCCCAGAGCCCTCCGTGTGCCTTTTGGTGCCCAGCCCGAGCCCCCTGCGTGCCTCTGGGTAGCCACCGCGACCCTCCGTGTGCCACCCAGAGCCCTCCCGCTGCCTTTTGCCTGTGCCCCCGGGAACTCCTTTTATCATCTTTCCCCCTCAAGACTGGCTGGAGTGTCCTCCCACCTGTCGTCTAGAGGAGAAAGCTGGGGGCTGTACGGCGCGCAACTGGCGGTTTGGTTCTGGGGGGCTGTGTGTGGGTGTCACATATATTTTGACAAAGCAATTAAAAGTTGATTATATAAAAGTTAGGATAATTTGATTATATTTGTAACTTGAAGTTATAAGGTAGCTATAGACTCAGATTGGGAAAATTAGTTTGTAACCTAGGTAATAGGTAATGAAGCTAACCGACCATGGCAAGATACAATGCTGCTATGTCCCTTGTACAGTCCCTACCCAACCGGACAATAGGCCCGGGAATATTAATCTTATGAAGAAAGTTGCTATGGGTAGATGCACCTACAACAAGGGTAGTGCGCATGTCTGCATGAAGGAGGTCAGGAGCAAGACCACTGACGACCACCAGAGACCCTTGAGGACCACCGACTCAAATCACTGAGCATGCGTGACGGGGAGGAGAATATGGAAATGATTTCCCAGAAATGATTATCATAGGACTGCCTTTTCTTGGAAATATGATGAATATGTATATTTTGATTCTATATAACCTGTGTGTTGGTGATCACCTGGCATGCACGTTGGGTGGAGCTATCCCCCGTGCATCCAGCGCTGCAATAAAGAATGCCTGCCTTTTAACACTACATTGGTGTTACGAGGTTTATTCCCGGATTTCGGTGACAGTTTTGGCGACCCAGATGGGACACTGCTTTTGAACCTCGACGGATCCGTGGGATCGCAGGACCTCCAGCCGGCACCGGGGAATTCTCGGGGAGAACCTCCGATCCCCGGACTGAAGAGCTTTGAGCAAGACCCCTGGGAGAGGTAAAGGCATTCTCATTTAATTGAAGTATGTGAAGGTACCTTAAGTAAGGACCCCGTGGCTCCGGGACAGGCCCGTATCGGGAGAGACCCGTATAGGGACAGGCCCACACCGGGACAGGCCCACGTTGGGACAGGCCCACGTTGGGACAGGCCCACGCGAAGAGCACGGGAGGCCTGCTCGTAAGGCGTGGTGAAAGCTGCGCAGAGTTGGGCTGGAGAGACGTCTCAGGTAAAAGTCTCTGCTAGGCGAAAGCCTGTGGAGCAGGGCCCAGAGGGGAGGGGAAGCCTCCAAGGTTGGGATTTCTGGTGGCAGGAGAAATCCCTGGGATTTCCGGTGGCAGGGGAAATCCCTGAGGGAGCTCTAACACGGGTTGGGGTCCCTCTGACTAAGTGCTTGTGATAGTGCACAATCACAACCACTAAGTCCCTGGGAGATGGGCACTTTTCCGAGTAAAAAACCAATCCCATGAAAAACACCACTGGGATGCATTTTGGAGCACTGGAAAGATCTGGGAAATGTTGATCCTTTGACTCGGAAACAGTTGATTGAATATTGTAATCATTGGTGGCCACTATACACTTTAGAAAATGGGGAAAAGTAGCCGGAAAATGGGACATTGCAATATAACACCATTTTGCAATTAATGTTATTTTGTAAAAGGGAAGGTAAATGGAACGAAATGGCATATGTAGATCTGTTTTTCACATTGCGAAATCATCCGGAATGGCAAAGGCAATGTGAATTGGTTTCAGCTAGTTCTGTGGTAATGGCATTAAAGGGGCAGGAACCTGATAAAAGTTTGGAAAAGGTTGCTCAGCTTATGATATTGGTAAATGATGTTTTAAATATGTGTTTAAAGAAGATGATGTTAAATTATTGGTTAAATATTGGATATTTTGTTGGAAGATACTGAAAGGAAAATGGTATTAAATACGGCCAGAAAACAAGTAGAAGGAGCTCATGCTCATACAAGGGACAGTGGACCAGAATTTTCCATCCACAAATCCTGAGTGGGACCCTAATCAGCCGGGACCCAGAGGGATGCTGACTAGATCTCAGAAGTGGATTTTGTTTGGTGATAGATATGCAATGCCAAAAGCAATTAATCGGTCTAAACTTTGTGAGACAAGAATTAAATGAGTCCCCTTCAGCCTTTATGGAAAGACTGAAGGTGACTGCTAGAAAATACACTAATTTGGACCCAGAGGAAAAAAAACCCAAAAACAACACCAAACAAAAAAAAAAAAACCCACAAACAAAACCACAAACAAAAAACACCACAGAAGAAGCTATACAATTGGCCTCTATATTTATGGGACAATCAACCCTAGAAAAAACTCCAGAAAATGGAAGGGGCTGAGTCCAGAGACTTAGGTAAAATGCTTGAAGTAGCCTGGACTGTGTATAACAACAGAGAAAAAGAAAAAGAAGTCAGACAAATGCAAAGGGATGGAAAAATTCTGGCAATCTTGACTGAGAATAATAAATGTGTAAAGCGAAACTCAGCCATAAATCAGCAGAGGGTGTTGGTGCGACGGGGCGGAAAGAGAACTGGCCTTTCTTGAAACTGTTAAAATTTAAGCTGGGAAAATAGTAGGTAAAACACATCAATTTTTGTACGTGCCCAAATGTCCGTTGCCCTTATTGGGACAAGATTTATTAAGCAAATTAGATGCACAAATAATTTTTAAAGATGGAGAAATCAGATTACTAATACCAGAATCAAAAGCCATAGAGGTGAGGGTGTTTATGTTACAGAATTCCTCCAAAGAAGAACAAATTCCAGAAGCGGTGGACAATGCAGTCACTCCCTTGGTATGGGCAAGTGAAGTTCCAGGATGATCCAAACTGGCAGAACCGGTAAAGGTGACTTTAAAACCTGGAGCCAAGCCGGTAAGACAAAAACAGTATCCTATTAAGTGGGAAGCCCGGAAGGGATTAGAAGAATTAATTACAAAATTTCTAGAGTATGGGTTGTTGGTAGAATGTGAGTCAAAATACAATACCCCTATATTACCAGTAAGGAAATCGGGAGGTAAGGAATACCGATTGGTTCAAGACCCGAGGGCCATAAATCAAATAGTTCAAGATATACACCCAGTAGTGGCCAATCCATACACTTTACTGACATCTTTAAAGGAGGAACATAAATGGTTTACTGTACTGGATTTAAAGGATGCCTTCTTTTGCATACCTCTGGATGCAAAAAGTCAAAGCATATTTGCTTTTGAATGGGAAAATCCAGCTACAGGACGAAAGATGCAACTAACATGGACTGTACTTCCGCAAGGATTTAAGAATAGCCCCACAATATTTGGAAATCAATTGGCAAAAGAGTTAGAAATGTGGAAGAAACAGAATCAAGGAGAAGGTATATTATTACAGTATGTGGATGACATTTTGATAGCAGCAGAAAGCAAAGAAACATGCCTCCCAAGGCCCTCCGTTTCTCTTGTTGTGCTTCCGAGGGCCCTCCGGTTGCCCGTTGGTGCGGCCCGGAGCTCAAGATGTGCCGTTTGGTGCAGCCCAGAGCCCTCCGTGTGCCTTTTGGTGCCCAGCCCGAGCCCCCTGCGTGCCTCTGGGTAGCCACCGCGACCCTCCGTGTGCCACCCAGAGCTCCGCCTCCTCCAGCAGGCCAAGTGCCAACAGCAGCAGCAGCTGGGAAAGAGGAGACAGGCAGGCACCCGGAGCAGCTCCGACAAGTGTGCTGTGGAAGGGAGGCTGGTGAGTAGGAGCCGGGTGGATGCTGGGGGCCGCCTCTGCGGTGCGGTAGCGCGTTCGTGGTACCAGCAGGCCTCGGGAGCGTGTGCTGCCGCACTCAGAGCCACTCGGGGCTTGGGAGCGGTGCTTGGTTGCTGAGGAGGTGGTGCCTAAGTGCCGTGCGACGTGTCCTCGTTTGGGGGTGGCTGTCGGAGACCAAGAAGCGGGCGCTTTCTTTCCTGCGTCACTCGGACACGAGGCGCTAGCCCCATCTGACGCCAAAGTGTGCCTGGGCACTCTCAGTGGCCACTTCTGCGCATGAACTCGCACGTTTAGCACGAAGCTGTGAGCTGCACTAAATGGCCCCACGGTCCATGGTGCTGGTATGGCGTCTGGTTGAACAACTCTGGTGTTCATCCAAAGACTTCTGCATCCAAAGATGCAGGCTGCCTGACCGTGAGAGTGCCGGTGCTTGGCCATTGGTGGGCTGGTTTTCTCTTCAAGGGGGACTTTGATTCGCTTAGCGGAGAGCCTGCTGTTGCCCAAGTCTCATTAGCGGGCTCCCTCCCTGCAACTGCCTCTTGGGAAGCGTTTCCGGCAAGTGTGGGGTGGTATCTATGCCCGGGTGAAGGCTTAAGCTCCTTCCGCCGTGGCAGTGCGGCTGTCAAGCTGCAAAAGAGCAAATGATGGGAGAGGACAATTTCAGGCTGCTGCCTGGCTCTGTTCTTGACTCGCGACTTCTTCCCCACTTTGCACGAGGCTGGCAGCCCGCGGTGGACTTTCGGACTGCCTCGTGTCGCAAGGGCCTTTCCTTGGGCTGGCAGACAACAGCCAGGTGCGGCAAGAAACAGGATCGTTTCCTTTTGTGCTCTCAAAACACCCATTCTTGGCCTTTGGCCTCCAAAAGGGGCAAGCGGGCCCCCCTGATACAGGGCAGCAGTGTCCCGCAAGCGGCTGGGACCAGTGGCAGGAGAGACAGGAGCAAAGAGCCTGGTCCACTACCTTCCGTGGCTTTCCCTCCGCTATTTGACTCTGCTCAGCGCCTCCTGTGGCTGGAGGCAACGAGCCCATTGGCAGTACCAGCCCCTGCAGGGGCCCGCTGTGCCCCGGGGCCCATCCTCTGGCCACCATCGGCAGTACCCAGGCAGCCACTGGCTTCCGGTTGCAGGCCCGCGCCACCGGGTTCACCGTGCTGAGGTCCGGGGGGGCTAGAGTGCCCTTTGCTCTAGGCAAAATGGCACCTGCTCGATTCTGAGAAGCGCCCACAACACTTGGCTCCCGAGGCCGCGCGAGACCAGAAACCTCCGTTGTGCCAGGTGGCCTACAGAGAAACCAGAGTTTTTCAAGCCTGAGTGCTAGGGACTCTCCTGGGCAGGGGCCTTGTGAGGAGGAAGAGGAAAGCAAACCGAGGCGAAGGAAGACATTCACTCATCAACTGCTCCTCATTTTAGTCTCCAAAGTGTGCCAGAGAAGAAGCGCCTAAGAGCATACAGCCTATGCTGCTGCCGGCTATGCTGACAGAGGACCAGGAGCTTAAAGAGGTGGCTGAGAGCGTGGTCCAGGAAGTGCTGGAGCAAGTGAAGGCGGTGGATCGGTCCGTCCACGTCTTAAGGAGGGCTCCCCGTGAAGTCGGGAGAGGGTTGTTTGCCAGCACCGGAGGGGCAGAGCCTTTGGACACTTCTGCTGTGGATCGCCGGGAGGAAATGAGGCTGGCGGCTCGCGAGATCGTGGCGACCGTGTTGGAGAGCTTAGGGGAGCATTTGGTATCCAGCACGTCTGATGCAGCTGAGCCAGGACCGGCAGCCAGGCAGAAGCTGTCAGGGCTCGTTGCCGGAAGAGCCACCCCAGCGGGCAAATCCGGAGAAGAGAGACGGAGGGAGGCGGAACTAGCAGCTTCCGACAGAGCAGCTCCACAGCCTTCTATTGGCAAAATGACCAAGGAGGCTGTTGAAAGTGTTAGCTCCACCTTGTCATCCCACGTAGCTTCTCAGGTTGAAGAGGACTTTCACTGTCAGTTTTCTGAGATCCTGAAGCTTCAGGGCGCAACGGAGGGACAAGGATCACGCAGAGCCTTGGAACGGCAGATCCCCGAAGCGAGCAAGAGAGCAAAGTTGCCGGTGTTGCAACCACTGCAAAACGCTGCTGCTGTCTCACGAGTGAGTTGCGAGATTGCCGAGGAGAGCATCCAAAAGGCCATCTCCAGAGTTCAGCAGCTGGATGCAGAATTGATCGAGTATGCCGAGACCCTTGTCCTTCATGTTGTGGAAACTGTGAAGAAGAAGTTAGAGGAGAAAAGGAAGTCCAAGGAAAAATCAGAGAAGCCTCCAGCAAGGAAGGGCTTGCCACCTCTCAGCCTGCCTGCAGTAGTCACGCCTGCAGAGGAAGCCGGACAGTTCAAAGAGAAGAGCTCACGTACTCTCCTCCCGTCTCTAGTCCGAGGCACTGAGCGAGGTGCTGGCCGGCCAACAGAAGGCCTTCAGAAGTGCCGGGATGACACCTCCGGAGCCACAGGAAGATCTTCCGTGCCCACGTGGGAAACTCTGCGTATACGCAGGCTAGGGAGCACCGCAGGCACCCTCCCCTCCGTGGGCCCGCAGGTTGCAAGACAGCCCATGCCTCCAGCGGCTCCAAAGCCCCCTACCCAGGCAGGAGCACGGCGCAGACCAGTGCGTTTAAAGCTCTTCCTGGAGGAGCCCGTGCAGCCCGAGGGGCGGTAGCTGGGAGCCTTGCGGAGGGTGTCCTGAGGAGGTGCATGGCTCCAGGGTGACAGAGGCAGTGGGCAGCTCGGCCAGGCAGAGAATAAAGAGTTTGCTCCCAAGGGCTTGCTGGCGTCTACATTTATTGACGCCGGCCTTTTCCCTGCAATGTTTTCCCTCGCCCGCCTTCCTCCCTCCTACAGCCTCGGTCAGGCTAAGACCCAGTTTTACAGGGAAGAGAAAAGTAGCCATCGTTTTTGCCTTGTTTAGAAAGCTTTGTGGCAGGGCTATTGCAGGGGCTGCCTTTTGGTGCCCAGCCCGAGCCCCCTGCGTGCCTCTGGGTAGCCACCGCGACCCTCCGTGTGCCACCCAGAGCCCTCCCGCTGCCTTTTGCCTGTGCCCCCGGGAACTCCTTTTATCATCTTTCCCCCTCAAGACTGGCTGGAGTGTCCTCCCACCTGTCGTCTAGAGGAGAAAGCTGGGGGCTGTACGGGGCGCAACTGGCGGTTTGGTTCTGGGGGGCTGTGTGTGGGTGTCACATATATTTTGACAAAGCAATTAAAAGTTGATTATATAAAAGTTAGGATAATTTGATTATATTTGTAACTTGAAGTTATAAGGTAGCTATAGACTCAGATTGGGAAAATTAGTTTGTAACCTAGGTAATAGGTAATGAAGCTAACCGACCATGGCAAGATACAATGCTGCTATGTCCCTTGTACAGTCCCTACCCAACCGGACAATAGGCCCGGGAATATTAATCTTATGAAGAAAGTTGCTATGGGTAGATGCACCTACAACAAGGGTACTGCGCATGTCTGCATGAAGGAGGTCATCCAGCGGACACAGGAGCAAGACCACTGACGACCACCAGAGACCCTTGAGGACCACCGACTCAAATCACTGAGCATGCGTGACGGGGAGGAGAATATGGAAATGATTTCCCAGAAATGATTATCATAGGACTGCCTTTTCTTGGAAATATGATGAATATGTATATTTTGATTCTATATAACCTGTGTGTTGGTGATCACCTGGCATGCACGTTGGGTGGAGCTATCCCCCGTGCATCCAGCGCTGCAATAAAGAATGCCTGCCTTTTAACACTACATTGGTGTTACGAGGTTTATTCCCGGATTTCGGTGACAGTTTTGGCGACCCAGATGGGACACTGCTTTTGAACCTCGACGGATCCGTGGGATCGCAGGACCTCCAGCCGGCACCGGGGAATTCTCGGGGAGAACCTCCGATCCCCGGACTGAAGAGCTTTGAGCAAGACCCCTGGGAGAGGTAAAGGCATTCTCATTTAATTGAAGTATGTGAAGGTACCTTAAGTAAGGACCCCGTGGCTCCGGGACAGGCCCGTATCGGGAGAGACCCGTATAGGGACAGGCCCACACCGGGACAGGCCCACATAGGGACAGGCCCACGTTGGGACAGGCCCACGCGAAGAGCACGGGAGGCCTGCTCGTAAGGCGTGGTGAAAGCTGCGCAGAGTTGGGCTGGAGAGACGTCTCAGGTAAAAGTCTCTGCTAGGCGAAAGCCTGTGGAGCAGGGCCCAGAGGGGAGGGGAAGCCTCCAAGGTTGGGATTTCTGGTGGCAGGAGAAATCCCTGGGATTTCCGGTGGCAGGGGAAATCCCTGAGGGAGCTCTAACACGGGTTGGGGTCCCTCTGACTAAGTGCTTGTGATAGTGCACAATCACAACCACTAAGTCCCTGGGAGATGGGCACTTTTCCGAGTAAAAAACCAATCCCATGAAAAACACCACTGGGATGCATTTTGGAGCACTGGAAAGATCTGGGAAATGTTGATCCTTTGACTCGGAAACAGTTGATTGAATATTGTAATCATTGGTGGCCACTATACACTTTAGAAAATGGGGAAAAGTAGCCGGAAAATGGGACATTGCAATATAACACCATTTTGCAATTAATGTTATTTTGTAAAAGGGAAGGTAAATGGAACGAAATGGCATATGTAGATCTGTTTTTCACATTGCGAAATCATCCGGAATGGCAAAGGCAATGTGAATTGGTTTCAGCTAGTTCTGTGGTAATGGCATTAAAGGGGCAGGAACCTGATAAAAGTTTGGAAAAGGTTGCTCAGCTTATGATATTGGTAAATGATGTTTTAAATATGTGTTTAAAGAAGATGATGTTAAATTATTGGTTAAATATTGGATATTTTGTTGGAAGATACTGAAAGGAAAATGGTATTAAATACGGCCAGAAAACAAGTAGAAGGAGCTCATGCTCATACAAGGGACAGTGGACCAGAATTTTCCATCCACAAATCCTGAGTGGGACCCTAATCAGCCGGGACCCAGAGGGATGCTGACTAGATCTCAGAAGTGGATTTTGTTTGGTGATAGATATGCAATGCCAAAAGCAATTAATCGGTCTAAACTTTGTGAGACAAGAATTAAATGAGTCCCCTTCAGCCTTTATGGAAAGACTGAAGGTGACTGCTAGAAAATACACTAATTTGGACCCAGAGGAAAAAAAACCCAAAAACAACACCAAACAAAAAAAAAAAACCCCACAAACAAAACCACAAACAAAAAACACCACGGAAGAAGCTATACAATTGGCCTCTATATTTATGGGACAATCAACCCTAGAAAAAACTCCAGAAAATGGAAGGGGCTGAGTCCAGAGACTTAGGTAAAATGCTTGAAGTAGCCTGGACTGTGTATAACAACAGAGAAAAAGAAAAAGAAGTCAGACAAATGCAAAGGGATGGAAAAATTCTGGCAATCTTGACTGAGAATAATAAATGTGTAAAGCGAAACTCAGCCATAAATCAGCAGAGGGTGTTGGTGCGACGGGGCGGAAAGAGAACTGGCCTTTCTTGAAACTGTTAAAATTTAAGCTGGGAAAATAGTAGGTAAAACACATCAATTTTTGTACGTGCCCAAATGTCCGTTGCCCTTATTGGGACAAGATTTATTAAGCAAATTAGATGCACAAATAATTTTTAAAGATGGAGAAATCAGATTACTAATACCAGAATCAAAAGCCATAGAGGTGAGGGTGTTTATGTTACAGAATTCCTCCAAAGAAGAACAAATTCCAGAAGCGGTGGACAATGCAGTCACTCCCTTGGTATGGGCAAGTGAAGTTCCAGGATGATCCAAACTGGCAGAACCGGTAAAGGTGACTTTAAAACCTGGAGCCAAGCCGGTAAGACAAAAACAGTATCCTATTAAGTGGGAAGCCCGGAAGGGATTAGAAGAATTAATTACAAAATTTCTAGAGTATGGGTTGTTGGTAGAATGTGAGTCAAAATACAATACCCCTATATTACCAGTAAGGAAATCGGGAGGTAAGGAATACCGATTGGTTCAAGACCCGAGGGCCATAAATCAAATAGTTCAAGATATACACCCAGTAGTGGCCAATCCATACACTTTACTGACATCTTTAAAGGAGGAACATAAATGGTTTACTGTACTGGATTTAAAGGATGCCTTCTTTTGCATACCTCTGGATGCAAAAAGTCAAAGCATATTTGCTTTTGAATGGGAAAATCCAGCTACAGGACGAAAGATGCAACTAACATGGACTGTACTTCCGCAAGGATTTAAGAATAGCCCCACAATATTTGGAAATCAATTGGCAAAAGAGTTAGAAATGTGGAAGAAACAGAATCAAGGAGAAGGTATATTATTACAGTATGTGGATGACATTTTGATAGCAGCAGAAAGCAAAGAAACATGCCTCCCAAGGCCCTCCGTTTCTCTTGTTGTGCTTCCGAGGGCCCTCCGGTTGCCCGTTGGTGCGGCCCGGAGCTCAAGATGTGCCGTTTGGTGCAGCCCAGAGCCCTCCGTGTGCCTTTTGGTGCCCAGCCCGAGCCCCCTGCGTGCCTCTGGGTAGCCACCGCGACCCTCCGTGTGCCACCCAGAGCTCCGCCTCCTCCAGCAGGCCAAGTGCCAACAGCAGCAGCAGCTGGGAAAGAGGAGACAGGCAGGCACCCGGAGCAGCTCCGACAAGTGTGCTGTGGAAGGGAGGCTGGTGAGTAGGAGCCGGGTGGATGCTGGGGGCCGCCTCTGCGGTGCGGTAGCGCGTTCGTGGTACCAGCAGGCCTCGGGAGCGTGTGCTGCCGCACTCAGAGCCACTCGGGGCTTGGGAGCGGTGCTTGGTTGCTGAGGAGGTGGTGCCTAAGTGCCGTGCGACGTGTCCTCGTTTGGGGGTGGCTGTCGGAGACCAAGAAGCGGGCGCTTTCTTTCCTGCGTCACTCGGACACGAGGCGCTAGCCCCATCTGACGCCAAAGTGTGCCTGGGCACTCTCAGTGGCCACTTCTGCGCATGAACTCGCACGTTTAGCACGAAGCTGTGAGCTGCACTAAATGGCCCCACGGTCCATGGTGCTGGTATGGCGTCTGGTTGAACAACTCTGGTGTTCATCCAAAGACTTCTGCATCCAAAGATGCAGGCTGCCTGACCGTGAGAGTGCCGGTGCTTGGCCATTGGTGGGCTGGTTTTCTCTTCAAGGGGGACTTTGATTCGCTTAGCGGAGAGCCTGCTGTTGCCCAAGTCTCATTAGCGGGCTCCCTCCCTGCAACTGCCTCTTGGGAAGCGTTTCCGGCAAGTGTGGGGTGGTATCTATGCCCGGGTGAAGGCTTAAGCTCCTTCCGCCGTGGCAGTGCGGCTGTCAAGCTGCAAAAGAGCAAATGATGGGAGAGGACAATTTCAGGCTGCTGCCTGGCTCTGTTCTTGACTCGCGACTTCTTCCCCACTTTGCACGAGGCTGGCAGCCCGCGGTGGACTTTCGGACTGCCTCGTGTCGCAAGGGCCTTTCCTTGGGCTGGCAGACAACAGCCAGGTGCGGCAAGAAACAGGATCGTTTCCTTTTGTGCTCTCAAAACACCCATTCTTGGCCTTTGGCCTCCAAAAGGGGCAAGCGGGCCCCCCTGATACAGGGCAGCAGTGTCCCGCAAGCGGCTGGGACCAGTGGCAGGAGAGACAGGAGCAAAGAGCCTGGTCCACTACCTTCCGTGGCTTTCCCTCCGCTATTTGACTCTGCTCAGCGCCTCCTGTGGCTGGAGGCAACGAGCCCATTGGCAGTACCAGCCCCTGCAGGGGCCCGCTGTGCCCCGGGGCCCATCCTCTGGCCACCATCGGCAGTACCCAGGCAGCCACTGGCTTCCGGTTGCAGGCCCGCGCCACCGGGTTCACCGTGCTGAGGTCCGGGGGGGCTAGAGTGCCCTTTGCTCTAGGCAAAATGGCACCTGCTCGATTCTGAGAAGCGCCCACAACACTTGGCTCCCGAGGCCGCGCGAGACCAGAAACCTCCGTTGTGCCAGGTGGCCTACAGAGAAACCAGAGTTTTTCAAGCCTGAGTGCTAGGGACTCTCCTGGGCAGGGGCCTTGTGAGGAGGAAGAGGAAAGCAAACCGAGGCGAAGGAAGACATTCACTCATCAACTGCTCCTCATTTTAGTCTCCAAAGTGTGCCAGAGAAGAAGCGCCTAAGAGCATACAGCCTATGCTGCTGCCGGCTATGCTGACAGAGGACCAGGAGCTTAAAGAGGTGGCTGAGAGCGTGGTCCAGGAAGTGCTGGAGCAAGTGAAGGCGGTGGATCGGTCCGTCCACGTCTTAAGGAGGGCTCCCCGTGAAGTCGGGAGAGGGTTGTTTGCCAGCACCGGAGGGGCAGAGCCTTTGGACACTTCTGCTGTGGATCGCCGGGAGGAAATGAGGCTGGCGGCTCGCGAGATCGTGGCGACCGTGTTGGAGAGCTTAGGGGAGCATTTGGTATCCAGCACGTCTGATGCAGCTGAGCCAGGACCGGCAGCCAGGCAGAAGCTGTCAGGGCTCGTTGCCGGAAGAGCCACCCCAGCGGGCAAATCCGGAGAAGAGAGACGGAGGGAGGCGGAACTAGCAGCTTCCGACAGAGCAGCTCCACAGCCTTCTATTGGCAAAATGACCAAGGAGGCTGTTGAAAGTGTTAGCTCCACCTTGTCATCCCACGTAGCTTCTCAGGTTGAAGAGGACTTTCACTGTCAGTTTTCTGAGATCCTGAAGCTTCAGGGCGCAACGGAGGGACAAGGATCACGCAGAGCCTTGGAACGGCAGATCCCCGAAGCGAGCAAGAGAGCAAAGTTGCCGGTGTTGCAACCACTGCAAAACGCTGCTGCTGTCTCACGAGTGAGTTGCGAGATTGCCGAGGAGAGCATCCAAAAGGCCATCTCCAGAGTTCAGCAGCTGGATGCAGAATTGATCGAGTATGCCGAGACCCTTGTCCTTCATGTTGTGGAAACTGTGAAGAAGAAGTTAGAGGAGAAAAGGAAGTCCAAGGAAAAATCAGAGAAGCCTCCAGCAAGGAAGGGCTTGCCACCTCTCAGCCTGCCTGCAGTAGTCACGCCTGCAGAGGAAGCCGGACAGTTCAAAGAGAAGAGCTCACGTACTCTCCTCCCGTCTCTAGTCCGAGGCACTGAGCGAGGTGCTGGCCGGCCAACAGAAGGCCTTCAGAAGTGCCGGGATGACACCTCCGGAGCCACAGGAAGATCTTCCGTGCCCACGTGGGAAACTCTGCGTATACGCAGGCTAGGGAGCACCGCAGGCACCCTCCCCTCCGTGGGCCCGCAGGTTGCAAGACAGCCCATGCCTCCAGCGGCTCCAAAGCCCCCTACCCAGGCAGGAGCACGGCGCAGACCAGTGCGTTTAAAGCTCTTCCTGGAGGAGCCCGTGCAGCCCGAGGGGCGGTAGCTGGGAGCCTTGCGGAGGGTGTCCTGAGGAGGTGCATGGCTCCAGGGTGACAGAGGCAGTGGGCAGCTCGGCCAGGCAGAGAATAAAGAGTTTGCTCCCAAGGGCTTGCTGGCGTCTACATTTATTGACGCCGGCCTTTTCCCTGCAATGTTTTCCCTCGCCCGCCTTCCTCCCTCCTACAGCCTCGGTCAGGCTAAGACCCAGTTTTACAGGGAAGAGAAAAGTAGCCATCGTTTTTGCCTTGTTTAGAAAGCTTTGTGGCAGGGCTATTGCAGGGGCTGCCTTTTGGTGCCCAGCCCGAGCCCCCTGCGTGCCTCTGGGTAGCCACCGCGACCCTCCGTGTGCCACCCAGAGCCCTCCCGCTGCCTTTTGCCTGTGCCCCCGGGAACTCCTTTTATCATCTTTCCCCCTCAAGACTGGCTGGAGTGTCCTCCCACCTGTCGTCTAGAGGAGAAAGCTGGGGGCTGTACGGGGCGCAACTGGCGGTTTGGTTCTGGGGGGCTGTGTGTGGGTGTCACATATATTTTGACAAAGCAATTAAAAGTTGATTATATAAAAGTTAGGATAATTTGATTATATTTGTAACTTGAAGTTATAAGGTAGCTATAGACTCAGATTGGGAAAATTAGTTTGTAACCTAGGTAATAGGTAATGAAGCTAACTGACCATGGCAAGATACAATGCTGCTATGTCCCTTGTACAGTCCCTACCCAACCGGACAATAGGCCCGGGAATATTAATCTTATGAAGAAAGTTGCTATGGGTAGATGCACCTACAACAAGGGTACTGCGCATGTCTGCATGAAGGAGGTCATCCAGCGGACACAGGAGCAAGACCACTGACGACCACCAGAGACCCTTGAGGACCACCGACTCAAATCACTGAGCATGCGTGACGGGGAGGAGAATATGGAAATGATTTCCCAGAAATGATTATCATAGGACTGCCTTTTCTTGGAAATATGATGAATATGTATATTTTGATTCTATATAACCTGTGTGTTGGTGATCACCTGGCATGCACGTTGGGTGGAGCTATCCCCCGTGCATCCAGCGCTGCAATAAAGAATGCCTGCCTTTTAACACTACATTGGTGTTACGAGGTTTATTCCCGGATTTCGGTGACAGTTTTGGCGACCCAGATGGGACACTGCTTTTGAACCTCGACGGATCCGTGGGATCGCAGGACCTCCAGCCGGCACCGGGGAATTCTCGGGGAGAACCTCCGATCCCCGGACTGAAGAGCTTTGAGCAAGACCCCTGGGAGAGGTAAAGGCATTCTCATTTAATTGAAGTATGTGAAGGTACCTTAAGTAAGGACCCCGTGGCTCCGGGACAGGCCCGTATCGGGAGAGACCCGTATAGGGACAGGCCCACACCGGGACAGGCCCACGTTGGGACAGGCCCACGTTGGGACAGGCCCACGCGAAGAGCACGGGAGGCCTGCTCGTAAGGCGTGGTGAAAGCTGCGCAGAGTTGGGCTGGAGAGACGTCTCAGGTAAAAGTCTCTGCTAGGCGAAAGCCTGTGGAGCAGGGCCCAGAGGGGAGGGGAAGCCTCCAAGGTTGGGATTTCTGGTGGCAGGAGAAATCCCTGGGATTTCCGGTGGCAGGGGAAATCCCTGAGGGAGCTCTAACACGGGTTGGGGTCCCTCTGACTAAGTGCTTGTGATAGTGCACAATCACAACCACTAAGTCCCTGGGAGATGGGCACTTTTCCGAGTAAAAAACCAATCCCATGAAAAACACCACTGGGATGCATTTTGGAGCACTGGAAAGATCTGGGAAATGTTGATCCTTTGACTCGGAAACAGTTGATTGAATATTGTAATCATTGGTGGCCACTATACACTTTAGAAAATGGGGAAAAGTAGCCGGAAAATGGGACATTGCAATATAACACCATTTTGCAATTAATGTTATTTTGTAAAAGGGAAGGTAAATGGAACGAAATGGCATATGTAGATCTGTTTTTCACATTGCGAAATCATCCGGAATGGCAAAGGCAATGTGAATTGGTTTCAGCTAGTTCTGTGGTAATGGCATTAAAGGGGCAGGAACCTGATAAAAGTTTGGAAAAGGTTGCTCAGCTTATGATATTGGTAAATGATGTTTTAAATATGTGTTTAAAGAAGATGATGTTAAATTATTGGTTAAATATTGGATATTTTGTTGGAAGATACTGAAAGGAAAATGGTATTAAATACGGCCAGAAAACAAGTAGAAGGAGCTCATGCTCATACAAGGGACAGTGGACCAGAATTTTCCATCCACAAATCCTGAGTGGGACCCTAATCAGCCGGGACCCAGAGGGATGCTGACTAGATCTCAGAAGTGGATTTTGTTTGGTGATAGATATGCAATGCCAAAAGCAATTAATCGGTCTAAACTTTGTGAGACAAGAATTAAATGAGTCCCCTTCAGCCTTTATGGAAAGACTGAAGGTGACTGCTAGAAAATACACTAATTTGGACCCAGAGGAAAAAAAACCCAAAAACAACACCAAACAAAAAAAAAAAAACCCCACAAACAAAACCACAAACAAAAAACACCACGGAAGAAGCTATACAATTGGCCTCTATATTTATGGGACAATCAACCCTAGAAAAAACTCCAGAAAATGGAAGGGGCTGAGTCCAGAGACTTAGGTAAAATGCTTGAAGTAGCCTGGACTGTGTATAACAACAGAGAAAAAGAAAAAGAAGTCAGACAAATGCAAAGGGATGGAAAAATTCTGGCAATCTTGACTGAGAATAATAAATGTGTAAAGCGAAACTCAGCCATAAATCAGCAGAGGGTGTTGGTGCGACGGGGCGGAAAGAGAACTGGCCTTTCTTGAAACTGTTAAAATTTAAGCTGGGAAAATAGTAGGTAAAACACATCAATTTTTGTACGTGCCCAAATGTCCGTTGCCCTTATTGGGACAAGATTTATTAAGCAAATTAGATGCACAAATAATTTTTAAAGATGGAGAAATCAGATTACTAATACCAGAATCAAAAGCCATAGAGGTGAGGGTGTTTATGTTACAGAATTCCTCCAAAGAAGAACAAATTCCAGAAGCGGTGGACAATGCAGTCACTCCCTTGGTATGGGCAAGTGAAGTTCCAGGATGATCCAAACTGGCAGAACCGGTAAAGGTGACTTTAAAACCTGGAGCCAAGCCGGTAAGACAAAAACAGTATCCTATTAAGTGGGAAGCCCGGAAGGGATTAGAAGAATTAATTACAAAATTTCTAGAGTATGGGTTGTTGGTAGAATGTGAGTCAAAATACAATACCCCTATATTACCAGTAAGGAAATCGGGAGGTAAGGAATACCGATTGGTTCAAGACCCGAGGGCCATAAATCAAATAGTTCAAGATATACACCCAGTAGTGGCCAATCCATACACTTTACTGACATCTTTAAAGGAGGAACATAAATGGTTTACTGTACTGGATTTAAAGGATGCCTTCTTTTGCATACCTCTGGATGCAAAAAGTCAAAGCATATTTGCTTTTGAATGGGAAAATCCAGCTACAGGACGAAAGATGCAACTAACATGGACTGTACTTCCGCAAGGATTTAAGAATAGCCCCACAATATTTGGAAATCAATTGGCAAAAGAGTTAGAAATGTGGAAGAAACAGAATCAAGGAGAAGGTATATTATTACAGTATGTGGATGACATTTTGATAGCAGCAGAAAGCAAAGAAACATGTTTTGAAATGACCATCAGTTTACTGAATTTCCTGGGCCAAGGAGGATACAGAGTTTCCAGAAACAAAGCCCAGATAGGGAAAGAAGCAGTGATTTATTTGGGATTTGAGATATCTCAAGGACAGAGACAATTGGGAAATGAAAGAAAAGAAGCCATTTGTCAGATCCCTGAACCTAACAGCCCAAAGGAATTGAGAGCCTTTCTGGGAATGATTGGGTGGTGTCGACTCTGGATTTTAAATTATAGACTGTATGTGAAACCCCTATATGAAGCCTTAAAGGAATCCAAAGACCGATATTTGATTTGGACACCTGAGTGCCACAAATCAGTGGCAGCGACAGTGCTGCTGATTCAGGAAGCCCGAAAATTAACCATGGGCCAAAAGATAGTGGTATATGTACCACACATGGTTATAACTGTCTTGGAACAAAAGGGGGGTCACTGGCTATCCCCTAGCAGAATGTTGAAATACCAGGTTGTCCTATTGGAACAAGATGATGTGGAATTAAAAGCCACAGCAATTGTAAATCCGGCAATGTTCCTAACAACAGAAAATCCAACTGAGAAATTGGAACACGATTGCTTGGTAACTATTGAACAAGTTTATTCCAGCAGACCGGACCTGAAGGACGAACCTTTGAAGGATCCTGATCTGGAATTGTTTACGGATGGAAGCAGCTTTGTGCAAGAGGGAAGGCGAATAGCCGGATATGCTGTTGTTACCACCGACAAGGTATTGGAGTCAGGGACACTACCTGCAAATACATCAGCGCAGAAAGCAGAATTGGTGGCGCTGAAGCAGGCTTTACGGATGACAGAAGGGAAAAGGGTAAACATTTGGACGGATTCTAAATATGCATTTGGTGTGATCCACGCTCATGGAACCATCTGGAAAGAAAGAGGACTGTTGTCAGCCCAGGGCTCACCTATAAAGTATAAAGAGGAAGTTCTTCAACTTTTGCAAGAGGTGCAGAAACCAAAGGAAGTGGCTGTAATGCATTGCAAGGCTCATCAGTTTGGTCAAACTGCTATAAATATAGGTAATCGATTGGTGGATAAAGCTGCAAAAGAGGCTGCAGAACGAGGTATCCTTGCATGAGTACCAGTAAAACAGATAAAAATTCCAAATTTAAAAGCAAGATACAGTAAGCTAGACGAACAACTAGCAGAGAACTTAAAGGCATCCCAAAATGCGGAAGGATGGTGGGTAACACCAGAGAATCAGGTAATAGTGACCCCACAAATTATGACAGAGCTTGCAAAGGAAGAACATGAGCAGACACATTGGGGTGTGGATGCTATGGTCACAAATTTGAGAACATCTGTAGTGTGTGTAGGAATGACAGGAATAATTAAATCAATAATAGCTAAGTGTCCAATTTGTCTTAAAAATAATCCCTTAAACCAGAGGAAAGCACCTTTAGGAGTAACAAAGCAGGGTAATTCCCCAGGAGATTATTGGCAAGTCGATTTCTCTGAGTTACCTAGACAGAATGGGTATAGATATTTGTTGGTATTGATTGATACGTTTTCTGGATGGCCGGAGGCTTTTCCTTGTCGCACCAACAAAGCAAGAGAAGTGGTCAAAATATTACTAAAAGAAATAATACCGAGATTTGGGGTACCATTGGGCGTATCTTCTGACAGAGGACCACATTTTGTAGCGGAAATAGTCCAACAAGTAAGTAAAATCCTAGGGATAAATTGGGATTTACATACTCCCTGGAGACCGCAATCAAGCGGGAAAATTGAAAGGATGAACCAGACCTTGAAAAGACAAATGAGTAAAATTTGCCAAGAAACATCTCTGAAATGGCCACAGGCTTTGCCATTAGCTCTGTTAAGAATAAGAATCCAACCAAGGTCTAAAGACGGTGTAAGTCCATATGAAATATTATATGGCAAACCCTACCAAACTCCCTTAATCCCAGGGGACATGAGGATAACAGGGAAAATAGATTTAAAAACATATCTGATTTCTTTAGGAAAGACCCTCGAAGCGCTTAGAAGATATATTGTGCTGACCAGGCCGCTTGCTCTTGATACGCCTGTACATCCATAGCAGCCGGCTGACTTTGTGTATATAAGGACATGGGGTTCTGAACCACTCCAGGAGAAGTGAAAGGAACCTTTCCAGGTACTGTTAACAACTTATACCGCGATCAAGGTAGAAGGAGTGGAGCCTTGGATTCACTACACTCGAGTAAAGAAGGCACCGCCAGATCAGTGGACATGTACACAAGAGGGACCTTTGAAACTTAGACTGTGTAAAAATTCTAAGGACCAGTTTCTTTAGCCTGTTATCTATTGAATTATGAATATTATGAATTGTTTGATTAGACTGATAACACTTTTTTGTATTTCATCACTAATTTGTAGCCAAAGAAATACAGAATGGCCATGGTCCCAAGCTGTTGTCCAATATACCGGGAGTGTGGGACCATATCCCAAAGACCGTTCCCCAAATTTAGCCACTGTAATAATGCATGAATCTGAAGTTTACCACCCACCTGAGTGGGCATGGGACAGAAAGGACTGGGTCCGTGTCTTGACTGGAGCAATTGGGGAAAGAATTCAAGTAGGATGTAGAAAGATGGAAGGATCTCTTCATGAGAAAGCTTCCTCAATTACCATCTCCGGAAATCTATTAGACCCTAGTTCTAATATTACGAGACTCTGTCCCACCACTGAATGGAAATGTAACAAGCAAAATTCTCTCATTACGTGTTGCCGCCAACAGAATGTCGGTAACTACTCTTTAGACCCTAGTACCAATAATGTTGAAATCACCAAATCCTGTATTAAGGAACAAGGAGATTGTTGATATAATTTTACTTTAACTAAACCAGTTTATGTGGTGTGCAATTGATGACCTAATCCATTGACAGGAGAACTGTCAGGTTGTACATTTAAATTCAAAATAAATGCTGTAACTAAACCCCTAGTGATGCTTGTTGCAGTAGTCACGCATGCTGATACAGATACTCTCTTTACGTTAACTAGTAAAGGTGAAGTCACCCCCTCTTTTATGGTACCACAAGGAAATGACATCACAATAAGATGCAGATTAATCACTAAATCTCGCATTGAACCTATAAACAGTTATGAAATTGGACCACATGGCCCGATTTTGTGTAAAAATCAAAATTTAGACTGTTGGTTAAATTTGACTGCTGTACAATACTCCCATAAAATAATATGTGGTAAAAATAACACCAAATACTGGGGAGAACTTAAAATAGACGTCATAATACCTACTACCCAACCAATTGTTGAGCTTAATTCGAAAATCTTTGAAATTGGACCGTATGTGATTAGAAATACAGGCTTGCAACAAATGTTGTTTAACCCGGCATGGTCTCTCAAACGAGTTGAATTGTCAATGTGAAACAATGTTTCAAATATTCAACCAGCTTGTTCACCTTTCTTAAAAATTTCATATGAGAGATGGACAACCTGGCTACAGAAACGAACTCTTACTATGAAAAGGACACGGAGAGACTTGACCGGTGTTTCGGGAACAGGATTGGGAATTTTAAATAGCATTGATTCAGAAGTAATAATGAACAAATTGACAGCTTCAGTAAGTGATTTGGCTAAATTACAACAACCCTTACGATCTTCTTTATTGGCTCTAAGAACTAACCAGTGGCTGTTGTCAAATATATTGCCAACATGGGAAAGAATAAATATAAGGGACCACAAATTAGTTACAGACGCACTTGGGGTGGTCCAGAATAACCTCTCTTTGGCTCTTAGTTGTATCCAGGCTCAATTATGGATGCAGTCGGTAGCCGCCTCAATTATAAGAGAAGATGAAGACGACACTCTCCCCACTGAAATTAGGAAAATAGTTTGGGACAGTGCTACTGATTTTGAGAAAGAACTCCAGTCCTGGTGGAGCCTGGTAAACTTTACTTATGATCCCGTTACAAACACAGCTACAACTTTTGTGCTCACTACATCTAATGCTACTATATACTCAATTTATCCCATTGGGGCATTAGGGTTGAACCACAACGGAACTATACTCTATCCTTCCGAGCATAGAGTATGGGCCCGAAAAATGAATGAAAAATGGCAAATTGTTAATTTCGAATCTTGCATCGTGTGAGAACAACAAGGATTTGTCTGCAAAGGTAATGCAGTTGAGGCACAAGATATTTGCCTGGATACTGAACAAAATATTTGCCATTTTGAGGTTCATCCTAACGAGAACCCTAAAACAGTTATTATATATATTGGTAAGGGCTGTGTATGTTTAAGGACTGTTTGTGATTCTTTATATGTAGATAAGGTAGTCGTAGAGATTAAAAATCATTCAAATTTTTGTGTTTGTAATTTTACTAAGATTGATGGATGTGACTTTTCTTATTCGACCCCAGTCACATCTCACCAACTTTTGCAGTCTAATTACATGTTGATTCATGAATTATTACCCATACCTATTGAAATGAATCTCACTTTAGTGAAACAGTTATTACAACACAAGGATTTGATTGCAATTCTGGAAAAAATCAAGGAAAACGGACAAAACACCCTAATAACTGTTCATCACAATGTGAAAGAAATACACCGAGTTTTTGAAAGAGCACAGAGAAATGCAGAACTTAGATGGTGGGACACACTTTTCGGATGGTCACCTAATGCTACAGGCATCCTAAACAAGTTGTGTCACCCCATCGTGATTCTCTTAATATTGGTTTTGATCAGTTTGATTTTGTCAGCAATATTGTATGTCATAGCCTGGAAAATGATGAATCGGTTAACATATCTGAGAAAGCAAATTACTCGTGAAGCTTCTTTCACTCATATGATCGTTCAAGCTGTTGCAGAACAGCAAAAGAAACAAACAATTCTAGAATTTCCTCCAACATAGAAAATGATTAGTATAGTGAAAGTATTGAAATAATTTTCAAAACTTTCAAAGGGGGGAAATGTCACATATATTTTGACAAAGCAATTAAAAGTTGATTATATAAAAGTTAGGATAATTTGATTATATTTGTAACTTGAAGTTATAAGGTAGCTATAGACTCAGATTGGGAAAATTAGTTTGTAACCTAGGTAATAGGTAATGAAGCTAACCGACCATGGCAAGATACAATGCTGCTATGTCCCTTGTACAGTCCCTACCCAACCGGACAATAGGCCCGGGAATATTAATCTTATGAAGAAAGTTGCTATGGGTAGATGCACCTACAACAAGGGTAGTGCGCATGTCTGCATGAAGGAGGTCATCCAGCGGACACAGGAGCAAGACCACTGACGACCACCAGAGACCCTTGAGGACCACCGACTCAAATCACTGAGCATGCGTGACGGGGAGGAGAATATGGAAATGATTTCCCAGAAATGATTATCATAGGACTGCCTTTTCTTGGAAATATGATGAATATGTATGTTTTGATTCTATATAACCTGTGTGTTGGTGATCACCTGGCATGCACGTTGGGTGGAGCTATCCCCTGTGCATCCAGCGCTGCAATAAAGAATGCCTGCCTTTTAACACTACATTGGTGTTACGAGGTTTATTCCCGGATTTCGGTGACAGTACCGGTGTTGCTTGTTGGTGGCCAACACCCATGCAGATGGGGAATGGTTCCCAACTCACCTGCCTGGGGCTCTACAGCAGTTCACAGGGCTGCTGGCAAGTGAATGTTTTTCTGGAGGGACTCAGGAGCTGCCAGAAGAGCACAGGGGATCTGCAGGGACAGCGTGTGCCGGGGAGTCAGCGGTGGATGGAGCCCCACTGAGCGTGAGCCTGTCCAAGGTGGAGACCAGAGGTAAAGTGCCAAATCTGGGTGTGAACAGGAAAGTCCGAGCTCTGCAACGCGGGGGACACAACAGGCACAAGGAAAGCAGTCTGGTGAGTGATGCGTTATCACCCTCAGTGAAATGACATAGGCTGGATGCATTGCAGCACCAAAATGCATCTCATTGCCTTGGAAGTGAGGCAGGGTACCTCTGCGCACCCTCCATGGCCTCAGAAGAACTTGTGTGGGAGGCAGTCAATGGCAGTGACAGCCCTGAGCTAGGTCTGCCACGCAGCCCGACCGGCACCGGCCCTGCAGAGTCAGCCCGTGGCGCCGGGCACCGCAGCCCACGCGCTCTGCAGAGCAGCACCACCAGCTCAGGGGCTGCGGGGAGCATGAGGAGAGGGTGCGGGAATGGCCGGCCAGGCCAACACAGACATGCTCACCTGGGGAAAGGCTCTGTGGGGAAATGGAATGTCCTGGGAGAAGAGCAGGGCACCACGTGTGTGCAAGGCAAGAGAAATCCTTTGACCGGGCAGGCTGCCCTATCCTTAGGGCCGCAGGAGCTGCCTGAGGAGCCGCAGGGCCAGGACTCTGTGCTGTCCTGGGGAGTGGGACTGGCATGGGGGGCTGCAGGCTGTCTGGGGTGGGGATCTTGTCAGCATGCCAGCCAGAGACACAGTCACCGACCTCCATTTCCTGCTGTGGGACCAGTCCCAACCTGGGCTGCTGTGCTGGGCTGTGCTGGGGCAAGGGCAGACAGATGGGGAGAGCTGGGGAGGGGCTGGGATGGGAAGTGCCAGGGAGAGGAAAACACCAGTGATCAGCTACAGTGCGTGAGTGCGGAGGTTGGGGGCACAGGGCAGTGTCCTTGCACAGCCAGGCCTCCTGAGAGAGAGAAGGAGGACCGGCAGAGCAGAGTCTGCTCTGGGCCCTTATTCGCTGGACATCCCGGGGAAGTTGCCCCAGGGCAGCCATCACAGAGCAGCCAATAACAAGCACCATTTCCAGCACTGGCCTCTCAGCCCAGCTCAGAGAGGCTGTTCTTCCCTCCCCAGAGGGACATTGAATGACAAGGTCAGAAGTCCAAGTTTGCATGCTTCAGACGAGACATAAGCATGCACAGTGTGTGCGTGTGGGGAGATGAACCCAAGTGAGCACAAATGCCATCAGCTATTCCAATGGCCTCACCATCACCACCATAGCCTGCAACCAGTGCCTTCAGACCCCCATGTACTTCTTCCTCCTCGACCTGGGCTCTGTCTCCACTGCTCTTCCATCATGGCATCATCGATCCATGGCCAATTACCTCTGAGACAAGAGTGCAATTTCTTTCTTGGGATGCGCTGCTCAAATATTTTGGTTTCTCTTTTTAGTTGTAGCAGTGTTTTCTTCTCACTGTCATGGCCTATGACCGCTACGTTGCCATCTGCAAACCCCTGCACTACGGGACCCTCCTGGGCAGCAGAGCTTGTGCCCACATGGCAGCAGCTGCCTGGGGCAGTGGGTTTCTCTATGCCAGTGTGCACACGGCCAATACATTTTTAATACCTCTCTGCCAAGGATATACCCTGGACCAGTTCTTCTGTGAAATCCCCCAGATCCTCAAGCTCTCCTGCTCAGATGCCTACCTCAGGGAAGTCGGGCTAATTGTGGTTAGGGCCTGTTTAGCATTTGGGTGTTTTGTTTTCATTGTGGTGTCCTATGTGCAGATCTTCAGGGCCGTGCTGAGGATCCCCTCTGAGCAGGGACGGCACAAAGCCTTTTCCACGTGCCTCCCTCACCTGGCCGTGGTCTCCCTGTTTATCAACACTATGATGATGGCCTACCTGAAGTCCCATTCCATCTCCTCCCCATTCCTGTATCTGGCGATGGCAGTTCTGTTCATGGTTCTACATCCAACAGTGAACCCCCTCATCTACAGCATGAGGAACCTGGAGCTCAAGGATGCCCTGAGGAAACTGATTAGATGGTATTTAACAGCCAGAGACTGTGTACCTTCCTCTGCAAATCACTCCCAATATATATCTTGACAGTCTAAGCCTGTCTTTCCTTCTCTTCGTTTATTCTTTTTTATTTTCTCTCTTTTTTTCCTTTTCCACTTTTGATGATGCTGTCTGCAAAGAAATGTCTTTATTCATCCCCTCCATCCTAGGTATCCACCTGTCTTGTGTGACCCACAGTGTCTGCATAAATGAGGAGCCAGACTCTCTCCGCATTTAAGCAAAATAAATTAACCAGCAGCATCTTTTTGTCTGAAGTCAACCCTTAGGGGGGCAGGAATGAATGAGAAATAAAAGCACTTTTGTGCCGGGGTTTAATCCCAAGCAGCAACCAAGCCCTACACAGCCGTTCGCTCACTCCAACCACGGCAGCATGGGGGAGAAAATCATAAGGGTAAAAGTGCAAAGACTTGTGGGTTGAGATAAAGACAGTTTAATAGGTAAAAGTCGTGCATGCAAGCAAAGTAAAATAAGGAACTCCTTCACCATTTCCCATCAGCAGGCAGGTGTTCAGCCATCTCCAGGAAAGCAGAGCTCCATCTCGTGTAACGGTTACTTGGGAAGACAAATGCCATCACTCTGAACGTCCCCTTCTACCTTTTAAAGTAAAGTGTTAATTCCAGGCATTCACAGGAAAACGAGGACTCTGCGATCACAGGAGAGGCAGCGGGAGCCCCGCTGGCACAGGGAAGGGAGACTGGAGAGCTGTTAGCTGAGGAGCTCCAGCGCCAGGATTGCCATGCTGTCCTGGAGAGTGGGGCTGGTGGGGGCAGAGAAGGGGGCAAATGCAGTCAGCATGGAGGGTCACCTACAGTAGGAACAGAGGAGAGCCAGAGGGTGAGTGGCCTCTGTTTCCTCATGCCCTTGCGGCCAGGTCAAGCCCTGGGACCGATGGGGAGCCGGAACCCCCTGCTCTGACCCCCAGGACCTGCTGTGCCCTTCAGAGGGGCTGGGGCTGTGGGCTGAGTGCCCAGAGCTCTGCAGCACCCTGCCGTGGGCACTGCCGTGGGCCAGCCCAGACTTGGCCACTGTACTGGGAAGAGGCAAGGAGAATTAGGGATTGCTGGGGAGGGGTTGGGCTGGGTTGAAATGTGCCCAGGAGAGAACAAACACAGTGTAGAGCTAAGCTGTGTGAGTGTGCAGGGTGGGGGCACGCGGCAGGGTGCAGATCACGGTGCAGAGCCAAGGGTCACGGTGAAGGAAGCAAGGAGCAAAGGTGCAGAAGAGAGGGGCCCAGTCTGTGCCTTTTTCCCTGGACGCCCTAGGGACGCTGCCCCGGCTGGGCAATTTTCCCTGGCTGCCCCACACACTGGCCATTTCCATCTCTGGCCATACACCTCAGTCCTGAGGAGGGACCTTTGCTGCATGGCCACCTCTGTCCTCCTCCGGGCCTTCATGATACCCAACTCCACTGCCATTATTAATAAAAAGAAAACGAGTTTCCTACTGACGCTCATTACAATCCAAGTCCCATAGCTCTTGCCACAGCTGGTCTCTCAGCCAAGCCCATTCTCAGGCAGGTCCAGCTAGATCAGGGGTTCATGGTCTTGTCTCAAGAGATATTGAAAAAAATCCATTGTTTGAGATCCCACCAACTGGCCTGGGTCTTTCTTCTAGTGTTTGACTCCGAGGGAGTTCTCAAAAAAAACCCCAACTCTCTCCACCTTTCCTTGTCCATAATGGTCTCCAGGCCCCAACCATCCTTCTTGCCTTTGCAGGACTTGCTCCAATCTGTCAGGGTCTTTCTTGTGCTGGGGAGCTGCAAACTGGACACAGCACTCCTGATGTGGTGGTTCTGTAGTGGCTTAGCCTTGGCCGGCAGCCAGACACCCACTCAGATGCTCATTCACAGCCCCAACTCAAAAAGACAAAGGGAGACAATAAGATAGATTAGCTCACAGGTCAAGATAAAGACCGGAAGATCACTTACTAATTACTGTCATTGGCAAAGAAGAGCTGACTTGGGGAAAATCAATTTAATTTATTGTCAATTAAAACAGACTTTTGATATGACAAAAATATGAAAGACCATTCCCCCACCACACTCCTTTTCCCCAGGCTCAGATTACTCCTTCATTCCCAATTCTTCTACCTCCCCCAACCCTGAGAGGCGCAGGGGGGATGGTGAATGAGGGGTTACAGTCAGCACAGAACCTCTCTGCCACTCCTTCTTCTTCACACTTTTTCACAGAGATGTGATGTCAATGGAAGAAGAGCCGAGGTGGGGATGGACACCTCCCAGGGCTTTTGTGGTAGGTGGAGATAGAACATATTTAGGAGAGACCAGCAGGGAAGATGAGAAGTGGGGGATGCCCTGTGGGATGTCAGGGCAGCTCAGATAAATGGACATTCTCTATGGAACACGCAACAGGTTAAATGGAGGCATGGGGGTGTGTGTGTGTGTCAGCTTCTAAATGGGCCATCCAGTCTTCTGCTCACCTGGATGGGGTACTCCCAAAAGAGGAAGAACTGGTCAGGCATGTGAAGACCAGTGTCAGCCTGGTCTGCAGTGACCATGTGGTCTCCCACATCCCCAGGGACGAGGGGAAGGAGATTAGCAGAGCACAGACCCTGCACATGAGGGAATGAGACTTTGGCCTCCTGCGGGCACTGGCAGGTGGGATGCCACGGGGGCAGTGTCAGGGCCCTGAGAGCATCCATCGGCCTTCATGGCCCTGACCAGCATAACCTGCAGCCTCCACCTGCATCCCTGTCCATGGGCCCAGGAGCCCATTGAAGCCCACTTTCAGCCCCAGCTTGATCTGCACTGCAGGTGTATGGGTCTCCAGTCACAGCCATAGACACAGCCTGGGCTGTCCATGGACCTTGTCGATTCAGACTTGCAGAGTCACTTCCTAGCTGGATTCTTTGTGGGGTGTACAATGAAATGACACCAGCGCCCTCCAGCTGCCACACCACAGCTGATTCATGGAGGCCTAGGGCCTTTCTGCTGCCTTTCTTCTCATCACTTGGTCAGGTTTTGGCAGGAGAGCAAGGAAAAGCAGGTGAGGAAAAGCAGGGTGCCAACGATTGAAAGCAGAGAGCAGAGCCTTCACAGGTGAAATGATCTAAAGGCTATACCAGTTCAAAAGTGTTTTCTTCAGCTCCTTCCTATGAGGCATTGAATCTGTAGCAGGAACGTGGAAGCTCTGAGATGCCTCCATATCCCTCTCTTTGAGCAATGAGGTTGATAGTACCCAAGTCAGAGGCTTTCTTTCAATTCTGTTTACAGTCTAAAGCACTCCATGGTCTGGAGATATGCCAGGGAACTTGCATAAGGAACCCACTCCTTGGAAAAGAAGGTGCATGTTCCCAGGAATCTCAGGAGGCATGGCCTACCGATAGCGGTGTTCAGGGAGCTGGTCAAATGCCTCGTCTCCAGTTCTGTGATGGTGACCTGGTTTGTGTGTAAATTCTCTCTGTGGATGCTGACATTTCCTGAACAACCCGGTCTGATCTCAGAGCTGGCCCTGCTTTGAGCTGGGCATTGCACTTGAGACCTCCAGAGCTCCCTTCCACCCTGAATTATCCTATGATGTAGAGAGCCTCACCTCCAGCTTAATCTCTTCCTGTACAGCACGTGCCAAGGAACAAGCTCTTGGAAGGCTTGGCAGGAGGAGACTGCTGGGGGACTCTAGTCCATCCTCCACGCAGCTGTGACTTTGCGGAGCTGAAACCTGAAGAGCTCCAAAGGTGGAGGTCACAGCAGTGCTCCTTCTAGTCCATGTTATTTTTTCTAAGGCTCAGCCCAAAACTCCCAAGAGGCACCTTGTGGCTGTTTCCTCTGTCAGTTCTTTGGCCACTGCAGAAGAGAGCTCGGCTCCCTCATCTCTCAAGGTAGGTAGGTGCAGGCTCTTACGAGGTTGCCCAATGCCTTCCCTTCAGCCAGCTAGAGAGGCCCAGTTCCCTCAGACTCTCCTACAGCTCAGGCTTTAGGCTCCTCACTCCATTTTGGCAGACCTCCCCCAGACACTCTCCATTTTCTCCATTTTCATTTCGGAATGCAAAGCCCACTGGCTCCTACGGCAGCCATCATGAGTCACAGGCCCTTCTCCTCCAAGCACCCCTTAGCCTGCGTGGTCACCGCCCATGCTGCTGCACGGAGTTGTTCTGCAGCTTTTCCTTCTAAATCTTCAAGTTTCGGCTGGCCAAATCCCCAGGTGTGTCAAGGTCCCTCTGGAATGAACCTCCAACATTGAAAGTACCTGTGCTGATGTTCATCCTGAGCCATGGTGCCTCTAACAAGGTGATAACTTAGGTAGCTACAGGACACTACAGATGAGAAGAAGAGTACTAGTGTAGTGTAGTTGCTAATCAAGGCAGAAAGCACCATTATAACCACCTCAGAAACACCAAATAAGGGTTCAAAGGGAGAATGTGCAGGGCCTGTGAGGAAATGGATAAAAGGGGTTGTCTTTTTGCATGGGAGGAGATAAGGAGTAGGACTGGAGAGGTGGGAAGGGAGTGACAAGGGAATGAATGGTGAAGCAAAGGAAATGGTCAGGACAGTTTGGGGATACCTGTCAAGCAGGCCTGCACCTGAGCAGCAGTGCCTGGAGCAAGGCATGACAGCTGCAGCTGCTCTGACTAAACTAAGAACCTGACTTACTTCCATGGTCACAGGGAACCTGAGAACATTCCCTGCTGTCATCAAATGCAGACCTTGAGGACAAGAAACTGCTGCATCTTTTTGGTTTCGACTTTCTTAAATGGGATTTCAGGAGGTGTCTGTTCTGGCCTTCTGCTCGCAGCAGAATCAGATGTGGAGTCAGGCCACATTGCTCGAGGCTTTATCCATTGGGGGATGGAAAACACCCAAGGGCAGAGATGGCACAACGTCTCTGTGAAACCTGTTCCAATGCTTGGATGCCCTCATGCAGAAAAAGATTTTCCTTATCCCTGTGCTGAACCTTCCTTATTTCATCATCTAACTATTGTCTATTATACAATGACCCTTTGTAAAGTCATCTTTTCAGCAGACTGTCTAGACAAAGGCCCTTTCCATTGTGCTCCAGTTTTCTCCTCTCCCTGCTCTTTGTTCACTCACATTCCTGTCACCCACCCAAAGCTGCTGCTTTGACATCAGGGAGTTAAAAGCTTGCCCTGTCATTAAGTAGTCTAATTGTCTCTTTAGCCAACTCTTTAGTTATGTTTATATCTATATCTATATCTATCTATATATCTACTTCCCTACCTACCTACCTAAAACATTTCTCATAAGATTATCCCTTGTAGAAATGCAACGTCATTAGAGGCAGCTTGTAGTAAGCATATGGCGCAGAGTGTGTTTTATTGTCGATGAAACTTTATCGTGCTTGACTTTTCTTTGCTTGCAAATAGGAAAAAAAATCTGTGCCTGTGTGCAGCCATTTCTCTAAGGAAAGCAAGTGCGGGTTGGTACAAAGGAGCTGTAACATCCAGCTGCAGAATTCAGTGGAGAAGTCTGATGTAAGGGAAAGTCCCCGGTGGCCAATGAGAGAAATGGTGGGGCTGGGGAGCTGAGGTGAAGGTTGTCCATGCTGTGTCAGACCTCAAGGGACTGCTTTTCCTCCTGTCCAGGCGTCCTTAGGAGAGACCCTGGAGCAAGATCTACTGGGGAATGCTGCCATCACCTCTTCTCTAAACTGAAAAGTAGTAAAATACACCCTTGGAAATAAAACCTCCTCTTTGTTAGAAGTTCTTTGAAATCTTTCTCCATCACTACACTGGGAAACAGCTCCAATTATCTGTACAACTCTTGAAGACTTGAAGAAAATGACAGGGAGAGAGATGGCTCATTAGGGCTTACTTGATTTTAATGAGTCCCATGGTGTATTTGGTGCTGAGTAACGAACCTCAGGTACTGAGAGGAGATTGCACAAACCTCTCAAAGACTCGGTGTAAAAGGAAAAAACCCAAAGTACCTTGAAGCATTGAGTCCCACTGAGCACCATGACCAGCAAAGGCTCCCTGAGGACTCGTTAGAAGGGATAATTGGAGGCCATGATTGCAGGTAGGCAAAGGTAATGTACAGGCAGCTGAGATGCAGAGAAAGCCCTGCTTTTGTTTGATGAAGCAGAAGGGCCAAGGCCTGACCCCCAGCCCCTGGGAAGGCAGATCCTGTCCTTCACGCCTTGCTCAGGGCTCTTCCTGGGGCAGTGGGATGTGGGGGGTGTCATGCTGAGTGAAGGACAACGGGATGGCAGTTCCCAGCCTTACTGGGGGTGTGCAAGGAGGCAACGAGGCCCCCCCAGTGCCTTAGGACAACATGTCTCCTCACAGGCCTTGGTGGCAGAGACGATTGCCAAGGGGACACGGACTTGGGTTCTCTTGGCGACTTCCAGCCTTGCCAGCGCCCTTTGCCATCTCCACCACACGTTGTCCTACGCTGTCCCACAGCTGCTTCTTTTCCCTGCACACCGTAGACACCCATCTCACTTCCTCACCTTGCTCTCACCCTGGCATTTCCATACATTCACGGACGTCTGTCCACCGTCACGCTCTGTTCCTTGAAACACAAAGAGATGGACTGATCTCATACTCCTTCGGGATGACCTCTTGTACCACAGCATTACCCTTGGAGTGACAGTTCTTCCTCCTCATGTCTAGTCTCCACCTTCCACGCTGCACTGTGTGGCAGCGTTTCTCTCTCCTGTTGTTTCCTACCTCCAAGAAAAGCTCCACCATCTGAGAAACAACCCTTCAGGCAGGCATCCCAACCCACCAGTCTTCTTGAGGCCTTTCACCTGACCAGGCAGAAGTAACCTCACCATGATCTCCCAAGGCTGCTAGCCTTTCAGCTTCTCAGATAGACACGACCAAGCCGTGTGCCTGCTGCTGTCCCATCATGTTCTCAGGCAGAACAGACATGACCACCAAGATATAAGCCCCCTTCCTGGACTAAGCCTAGGTCCTTTGGCAGATGGGATCTCACAGACAATGTGCCAACCAGGTGCCTTCTGCTGGCCTGTCAGAGACACTGGCAGATGTGAGCTTTAAAGCACATATCCCAGCCATGGGCCAAGGTCTGGCCTGTCAGCTATTTCAGAATGAAGTGACCTCAGAGTCCCTTTCTCAGCCACGTTCCTGCTGCTGGCCTATCACCTCCAGAGGCAGAACTGACCTCACCTCCCCATTTGCTTCCTACTGGATTATGAGGTACTTATACACAATTGACCACATCATACCGTACCCAACCATCACCCTCTTTGTGGCCCAGTACCTGAGCAGGTAGAAGTAAGCTTCTTTCATCAAATTTATCCAGTAGATTTCCTACCAACAATTTGAGTGGAGAAATGTTCCTCAGAGGAACTGCTGTATTTCTACTGCTGCATTTTCTATCTCTACTTCGGCCTCTTTGTTTTGTCTTCTTCCTCTGTCGATTCTGTCTCCAAAAGCTCTCCAAGGGAGAGACTCATGGAATCATCAAATAACTCAGGTTGGAAGAGAGCCCTGAAGTTCATCTTGTCCGGCTATCCTGCTCAAGGCAGGGTTAACCTGATGAGGTCGCTCAGAGGCTCTGCCCAGTTTGGCATCATCCACAAAGGAGCTGAAAATGCCCTCTGTCACATTGTACAGGGAGTTAATAAAGACATTCAACAGGGTTGGCCCAATCCGACTACATGGAGACTATGGAGACCATGTCAAAGCCCTTGCTAAGGTCCAGGTACGAAACATGCCCTTCTTGCCCCTACCCATATGGGTTCGGCAGTCCCTTCCTTCTCCTTCAGTGCCTGTGAATCCCTGCAGGTGTATTTGGCCCATCACCTTCTGAGGGACTAAGGTGAGGTTGACCAGCCTGTAATTCTCCCAATCCTCCTTCTTGCCCTTCTTGAAGAAATGTTTGATGTCTGCCTTTTCTGAGGATCCCAAAACCTCTCTGATTGCTCTGACACGTTTGAGGGCACAATCCAGAAAGTGTGACGTGAGCAGAGAGGAGTATTGGTACATGGTACAGACCACGGTACATCCAGGAGTTAGTGATCAGTGTCACAGAAAACCTGAGCAGACCCAGGCCTCTACTATGCTCTACGTACAGCTTGGCCTTCAGGCCGTGTTCTGCCAAGCTTATCCCTGGGATGCAGAATAAATTTGATTGTAATGAGAAGCATGCAGGAAGCTCCCACCTGGTAGTGGTGATTAGACCTTCTGCATGTCCTTACCTTTATCTAAAACTGCAACAATGACTTCACATGTGAAGAACCTCTTTTGGGGGTGGTAGAAATGATGACTTGAATTTTGTTGCTTATGAGAAAACACTGACAGTGATCACAGGAGTGTTGTGGTTTAACCCCAGCTGCCAACTAAGCACCACCTGCCGCTTGCTCACTCCCTGCTCCAGTGGGATGGGGGAGACACTCGGAAGGGTAAAAGTGAGAAAAGTGGTGGGTTGAGGTAAAGGCATTTCAATAGCTAACACAAAAGCTGCGCAAACAAAGTAAAACAAGGAATTGATTTACCACTTCCCATCAGCAGGCAGGTGTTCGACTGTCTCCAGGAAAGCAGGGCTCCATCACATGTAATGGTTACTTGGGAAGACAAATGCCGTAACTCCAAATATCCCCCTCTTCCTTCTTCTTCCCCAGCTTTATATCGTTAAGAACAATGTCATATGGTATGGAATATCCCTTTGGTCAGGTGGGGTCAGCTGTCCCAGCCATGTCCCCTCTCAACTTGTTGTTCACACGCAACCTACTCGCTGGTGGGGTGGTGTCAGGATCAGAAAAGGCCTTGACTCCGTGTAAGCCCTGCTCAGCAATAACAAACCCATCTCTGTATCATCAACACTCTCTTCAGCACAAATCCAAAACACAGCCCCATCCTAGCTACTCTGAAGAAAATGAACTCTATCCCAGCCAAAACCAGCACAGGCATGTTCTTGAGAGTGACTTTGGAAGAAGGCTTAAGGCTTCATGCACTGCCCTGAGGCGATGCCCTTTCATGATGGAACCACTCCTACGGAGGCCAGCTCTGTCACAGAAGTGCCCGTTGCCTGTCCCTGCCTGCGGTCCCAGGACGACCACGCATCAGGACTGTGACCAAGCTGCAGGGCAATCAGGCCTTACACCAAAGCCAAGTGTGGTGGGTTGACCCTGGCTGGAGGCCAGGTGCCCACCAGAGCCACTCTCTCACTCCCCCCATTCACTAAACAGGGGAGAAAAGGCATAACGAAATGCTTGTAGGTCGAGATAAGGACAGGGAGAGATCACTCACTAATTGTTGTCACAAGCAAAACAGACTGAACTTAGAGAGGGAATTCATCTAATTTATTACTAGGCAAAACAGAGTAGAGGAATGAGAAATAAAATCAACTCTTAAAACACCTCCCCCCACCCCTCCCATCTTCCCAGGCTCGACTTCACTCCCGCCTTCAACCTTCCCCCCCTCAGCGGCACAGGGGGACAGGGATTGGGGGTTACGGTCAGTTCATCACATGGCGTTTCTGCCGCTTCTTCATCCTCAGGGGGAGGACTCCTCTCATCGTTCCCCTGCTCCAGCATGGAGTCCCTCTCATGGGGTGCAGACCTTCAGGAGAAAACTGCTCCAGCGTGGGATCCCCCACGGGGTCACAAGTCCTGCCAGCAAACCTGCCCTGGCATGGGCTCCCCTCTTCACAGGTCCACCGGTCTGGCCAGGAACTTGCTCCAGCATGGGCTTCCCATGGGCCACAGCCTCCTTCAGGTGCCTCCACCTGCTCCGGCGTGGGGTCCTCCACAGGCTGCAGGTGGAATCTCTACACCCCCTCATCCTTCCTCCATGGGCTGCAGGGGGAATCTCTACACCCCCTCATCCTTCCTCCATGGGCTGCAGGGGGACAACCTGCTTCACCATGGTCTTCACCACGGGCTGCAGGGGGATCTCTGCTCCGGTGCCTGGAGCACCTCCTGCCCCTCCTTCTGCACTGACCTGGGTGTCTGCAGAGTTTCTTACATCTTCTCACTCCTCTCTCCAGCTGCAAAAGCTCTCTCTCTCTAAGTGTTTTTCTTCTTCTTAAATATGTTATCACAGAGGCGCTGATTGGCTCGGCCTTGGCCAGCGGTGGGCCCGTCTTGGAGCCGGCTGGCATTGGCTCTGTCAGACACAGGGGAAGCTTCTGGCAGCTTCTCACAGAAGCCACCCCTGTAGCCCCCCCGCTACCAAAACCTTACCACGCAAACCCAAAACACCAAGGGATCAGAAAGAGATTGTGGAAGTGAAAAGAGAACAGCTCTGGGAGATCAAGTGCCTCCTGGCAGTGCTGCCATGCCAGGACTCTCTTCCCTGCCACCTCTGCACACAGGAACTGTCCCTGTACATCAATAAAGCTCTTGGAGGAAGGATCTCAAAAAAAAACCCCACCTTGCTGCAAGGCCCTTTATTTTACTTAAACACACAGAGAGCATGGCTCCTCGTTTACACAGCCACTCGGTCAGAAAAGCAAAGCAGAGACTGAATTAGAGAGGGGATGACAACATCATTGCAAGTAAAACACCATCATCAACAATATAAATTACAGAGGACAGGCTGGGCCTGTAATGAGTTAAATAATAGTTGTTATGCAGCAGAAGATGGGCAGTTTATTGCTGCCGAATACCATCCAGTCCTCAGTTTCCACACTGCATCCTTGAGCTCCTGGTTCCTCATGCTGTAGATGAGGGGGTTCATAGCTGGAGGCACCACCGAGTACAGAAATGATATGACGAGATCCAGGGTTGCGAAGGAGACAGACAGGGGCTTCAGGTAGGCAACCATGCTGGTGCTGATAAACAGGGAGACCACGGCCAGGTGAGGGAGGCACGTGGAAAAGGCTTTGTGCCGTCCCTGCTCAGAGGGGATCCTCAGCACGGCCCTGAAGATCTGCACATAGGACACCACAATGAAAACAAAACACCCAAAGGCTAAACAGGCACTAACCACAATTAGCCCAACTTCCCTGAGGTAGGCGTCTGAGCAGGAGAGCTTGAGGATCTGGGGGATTTCACAGAAGAACTGGTCCACAGCATTGCCGTGGCAGAGGGGTAGGGAAAATGTATTGGCCGTGTGCAGCAGAGCAGTGAGAAACCCACTGCCCCAGGCAGCTGCTGCCATGTGGGCACAAGCTCTGCTGCCCAGGAGGGTCCCGTAGTGCAGGGGTTTGCAGATGGCAACGTAGCGGTCGTAGGCCATGACAGTGAGAAGAGAATACTCTGCTCCAAGCAAGAAGGCAAACAGGAAGACCTGTGCAGCACATCCTCGGTAGGAAATGACCCTGGAGTCCCAGAGGGAATTGGCCATGGCTTTGGGGAGAGTGGTGGAGATGGAGCCCAAGTCAAGGAGGGAGAGGTTGAGGAGGAAGAAGTACATGGGGCTGTGGAGGTGGTGGTCACAGGCTATGGCAGTGATGATGAGGCCGTTTCCCAGGAGGGCAGCCAGGTAGATGCCCAGGAAGAGCCAGAGGTGCAAGAGCTGCAGCTCCCGTGTGTCTGCGAATGCCAGGAGGAGGAACTCAGTGATGGAGCTGCCGTTGGACATTTGTTCAGTCTGGGCTTGGGGAACTGTTGAAAGAGGACAAGACATTGACAAGTCAGGGCAGACTTCTTTGAGCCTGTCCTATGCTGTTTCTCAAAAAATCCCCTCAAAATTACTTTTCATTTTTGGGAGGAAACTTTGTTCAATTCCTCTTTATGAGCTCAGGTTTGTGCTGCTGAGTGAGGCCACTTTCTCTGAAGGGGCAGAAATCCTCATCTTTCACCTTGCTCTCAGCCTGGACACTGGTGAGCCCTGAGGGACAAAAGGGCTCCTTATGCCCTAATGCAGAGTCAGGAGAGCTGGTCTGTCTATGAGTGATCTGCTGCTCACCACGCAGGTGCCCTGTGGTTATTGCACCTTTCTTCATCAGAGGTGATCTCACACACAATATACTTGAAGAAGAAACTGGATGTTTTTCAGCTCAGAAGAATTCAGTTTCAAAGTCCATTTCTCACAACTCTTCTCTCTTTCTCTAAGCAGCTGAGCAGAGAGTGATGCCGAGGGGTGGCCTGGCTCTCTGCTCCCTGGAGTTGTCCCTGCCGGGAGCCGTTTCTCTGTCTCCAAGTCTCCTCCCTGTCAGTGCTCACAGACCCCATCCCACCTGCTCTGTGCTCAGCTCTGCCCTGAAGACACCTCCTGGCAGCAGGGCTCTGCCCAGGGCACCTCCCTGTTAGCAGCTCCGCAGGAGTAGGTCAGAGAAGCACTGATGCTGCAAGCAAAGGTGATGGTGGTGCTGTCTGCTGGTAGAGGAGTGGGTGAAGGCACTTAGGAGGCTTCTGGCAGCTGTGTTGATCCCTCAGTGTAAGGGTTCAGGAGTCTCAGTGACTTCTTCAAACTTGACAGCTCCTCTCCCCTTTCCCTTAGAAGAAAGCTGAGAAGGTAGTCCCTGCCTTGACCTTCCTCTTGAAATGCTGCCTCCGCCATTTTCCTCGTGGTGATCTGGAGCACTAACCAGCCCTGCTTACACAGCACCCTCTCAATCAATATCAGAAGGATCCTACCCTGTTGGGGGTCACTTCTTCCACCCACTCCTTCTCCATGGTGTGTAATGCCGTGGGGAGCTCCCTGGTCAGGCTGAGTGCTGACCCTGGCAGGCGGCAGAGTCCCTGTCATGGCACATGAGACCCCTGGGGCACAGAGACCCTGCTCTGAAGAACAGTCCTGGGCACCCCTGGGCTGTACACCCACCTTCACACCCTGCAGCCGTCCCTGTCCCTCTCATGCCCTGTCCCTCTGATGGTGCAGCAGGAAAACCCTGCTCTGGAGCTCGTCCTCCTCCTCTATAGAAGAGAGAGATCCCATAGGCTGTGGGTTATGCGAGCTTTAGGAGATCCCTCCATGAACTGCAGCTGCATTGGCCTGCACCCAGAGACTTACTGTGTCAAGGGCTGTGATGATTTCTCCTCTTGGTGAGCTCTCACTTGTCCTCCCAGCCCAGACTGCCTTTAACTTCTCTCGTTCCTCTTGTCTGCCCTCGCTGCCTGCAGGCAGTGCCCTCAGCCCTGCTGCGCTTTGCAGAGGAGCTGCTCCTGGGCAGAGCTGTCTCTCTGCAGCGCTGCCCGCTTGCCATGAGCTCCCTCCATCCCAGGAGCCCAGCTCAGATCAGCAGCAGAGGACCAGCCCAAGGCATTTTAATGACCCCTCTGAGGGTGGGTTTGGTCCCTGAACCTCAGACACTGAGAGGAAATTGAAGAAACCTCTCCAGAAGTCCAAGTCAGATGCAAACTCCAAAGTTTCTTGGAGTGTTAACAGGTCCCACCGAGGACCATTACCGACGAAGCCTCCCCAGGGGCTGGTTAGAGCAGAAAGCTGGAGGCAGAGATGACAGGTAGACAAAGGCAATGTAAAGGTGGAACAGATTCTGAGTAATCCTGGATGTCTTGTATCAAGTCAAAGGGACAAGCTGTGACCCCCAGCCCCTGGGAAGGGAGATCCTGTCCCTCACACATTGCTCAGGGCTCTTCCTGGGGCAGTGTGATGTGAGGATGGGCAATGTCAAGGGCAGGACCAGGGTCCAACACCTCCCAGTCTCCCGGGTGGGGAAGGGGAGGCCATGAGACTCTAGTGCTGTAAGGATGAGGTGCTCCCTCATAGGCATCAGTGGCAGAGACAACAGCCATAGCCAAGGGGAGAAAGAGTTCATCTCTGTTGGGCGTTTTTCAGACTTTCGTCATCCCTCTATCCTCTCCACTGCAGGCCATCGTCCTGTGGTGTCTCACACCTGTACCTCCTCATCATCATCGAATCATCATAGAATGGTTTGGGTTGGAAGGGATCTCAAAGATCATCTAGTTCCAACCCCCCTGCTGCGGGCAGGGACACCCTCCACTAGACCAGCTTGCCCAAAGCCTCATGCAACCTGGCCTTAAACACTTCCAGGGATGGGGCCTCCACAACCTCTCTGGGCAACCTCTTCCAGTACCTCACCACTCTAACAGTAAAGAATTTCTTACTAACATCTAATCTAAATCGACCTTCCTTCAGCTTAAACCCATTACCCCTTGTCCTGTCACTACACTCCCTCATAAACAGTCCCTCATCATCTTTCCTGTAGCCCCTTTAGGGACTGGAATGCTGCTATTAGGTCTCCCCAGAGCCTTCTCTTCTCCAGGCTGAACAGCCCCAAGTCTCTCAGTCTGTCTGCATAGCAGAGGTGCTCCAGCCCTTTGATCATCTTCGTGGCCTCCTCTCGACTTGCTTCAACAGCTCCATGTCCTTGTCCTGGGGACCCCAGAGCTGGACGTGGTACTGCAGGGGGGGGTCTCATGAGAGCAGAGTGTGTGTGGGGGGTGTCTCCTCCCTCGACCTGCTGGTCATGCTGCTGTTGATGCAGCCCAGGACACGGTTGGCTTTCTGGGCTGTGAGTGCACACAGCTGGCTCATGTTGAGCTTCTCATCCACCAACACGCCCAAGTCCTTCTCCTCAGGGCTGCTCTCAATCCATCCTTCGCCCAGCCTTGGCGTCCTTTGCCAGATTCAATCCTATCAGGGCTTTAGCTTTCCTAACCTGATGCCTGGCTGCTCAGACAATTTCACAACAAATCTGATGCTGCAGGGTAGAATTTCATTCTTGCTTCAAAGGAAGATCATTTGGAAATACCGTGCCATCTCAAAGATAAACAAGGTGTACAACCTGCAGCTGGATGTGGCCCACTTGGCCCCGCACCCCTCTGCCAGCCCGTTCGCACCGTCACCTTCCTCACCAGTATGACCCCCCCCAGAACCTCCCAAATCCCCTAAATTCACCCCAAAACATGCCCTTTCACATGACCCGTGAACTCTCACAGCGATGCGGGATGTGCCCTGGCCACCCTGTGCCCATCCCTCTGCTGCTGCTCAGCAAGGTAAGAGAGGTGTCCCTAGGCAGGTCCCTGCCACCCTGGGGGGTTTCCCCAGTGATGTCACCTCACTGTCACCCTGTCCTCAAGGTGGTGGCCTGGTCCATGGGGTACAACCACCTGGGGCTGGACCACGTGGTGGTCACACAGGTCACAGGCCACCCCCTGTCCCTGTCCCCGTCCCCGTCCCCGTCACTGTCCTGTCCCTGTCCCCACAGGTGTCCTGGCCCCATCCCTGACCCTCTCCCTCAGCCCAGTGTCATCCCTGTAGGTTCCTGCATGTCCCCATCCCTCTCCTGTCCCCCCACTGTCCCTGTCCCTGTTCCCATCACTGTCGCCATCCCTGTCCCTGCCCCTGCAGGTGTCTTGTCCCCACCCTTGTCCCTGTGACTCTCCCTAAAGGTGTCCTGTCCCCATCCCTGTCCCCATCCCCATCCCCATCCCTGTCCCTGTCCCCACAGGTGTCCTGTGCCTGTCCCTGTCCCCACTGTCACCCCCACAGGTGCCCCATCCCCATCCCTTTCCCCACAGGTGCCCTGTCCCCACTGGGGCCCTGTCCTCACCCCTGGCCCAACCCCTGGCCCTCGTCCCCGTCTCTGTCCCCGGTGTCCCCACGTGGCAGGTCCCCTGCCCGCCCTGCCCTCGCTTCATCTGCTGCGGCCTCAACACCTCGCTGGTGCTGACTGGGCTGCGGCTGCCGGGCCATCGGCGTCCTGCCAGGGTGGCCCTGCGTCACAGTGAGACTCCCCGGGGACCCCACTGGGGACTCCACTGGCACCCGAGGGGACCCCCCGGTCAGCCCCTCACTCTTCCCCAGGTCCCTCGCTGGGTCAGTGTTAAAGGCATAGCTGCTGCCCGAGCATTCACACACCATTCATGGTGTTGCACACACACACACACACGCGCGCGCACACAGAGTTATTCTTGGGCGCGCTTCCTCCTTCTTCAGGCTCGACCCTAGGTTTCCTGCAGCAGGGTCTCAGGCATCAGATTTTATGAAAGAATTGATTTAATTGAAAGGTGCAGCAGCAGGGTCAGCCCGGGCTGGGCTGAGAGACCCAGAACCAAGAAATCCTGGGGTAATTACACCTTGGGACCCATACCCCCGCCCCTCACGCGCCCTTCACCCGCTGTCCACACATCCTTTAGTCCAATGGTGATTTGACATGACAGCCAACATGGCTTCACTAAGGGCAAATTGTGCCTGACCAATTTGGTGATCCTTTATAATGGTATGATGGGGTTACAGCATTGGTGGATAAGGGAAGAGAGAGTGCCGTCATCTACCTGGATATGTGCAAAGCATTTGACACTGTCTCACACGACATCCTTGTCTCTAAATTGGAGAGACATGGATTTGACAGACGGACCACTTGGTGGATAAGGAATTGGCCCTTGCTGGTGGACCATGGAGAACGGAAGAGTCCCAGGCTTGGGAAAAACACTACCAAGACATTAGTGTGATATCAAAATACTTTCCCATACTCAAAGACTCAACACAGCACTGCACTACCTGTTAGGAAAACTACTAGGAAAATTACTGAGAAAAAAAGACCTCTATCACGGCCTACACGCTTCAGCAAATCTAGGTACTCGTGCTAAGTAAAGCTAAGCACACAGCACAATTCCCACCCTATTAGAATCCTAAGCAGTTTATTCTAATTAAAACTTCCTTATTTAGGTTGAACAACTAATATCCCTCCACAGTCAGCGGCCTCAGCACCTCCTGCCATTGCCTCTTCCTCCGCTGCAGCCACGACATCGAGGGGCCGCGGTTCTACCGGTGGGCACGGCGGGGGCGGGAGCAGCAGCGATGGTGCCGGTGCTGGTGGATGCGCCAGATGTGCCTCCGGCATCCACAGTCATCCCGCCCTCTGTCCGCAGGTCTCCCTGGGCCACTGCCATGAGGATTCCAAGGGCATCTTTTCTCTTTCAGAATGGGACAGCTACCTCTGGTTAGGGGACAGGGAGAAAGAGGATCCGCCTTGGGGACAGAGCCCAGAGATGCAGTTTCCGCAGAACTCCAGCTTTATCTTTTTTCCTCAGCTCCAGTGTTGTAATGCCTGACCAGTGCTTTGTGCTTCCTGCATTGCTCAGTGCGCATGTTTACTGCATCGCATCACGGGAGAGACCCTCTCTTCTCCACCCATCCCAGCAAGATCTCTCGCATTTGCAGGAGGAAAACATACTCTGTAAATGCAACCTTATTTGGTGAGCTCATTAGGGAAGGAAAAAAAAACAAAAAACAAACACAGCAAATAAGGGCTCAGTCCCCTTTGTACAGGCTCGTCTCCCACAGGAATTCACTTGTTCACCACTTAATTCATGAGGTTTCTAACTCACAATTCTCTAATTCATAACTCCCAACTTGTCGCTCCTGAACCTGTGTCCTGTTTTTGGCTGGGATAAATTTCCTCCGAGTGCTGGGATGGGGCTGTGGTTTGGATTTGTGCTGAAAACGCTGTTGGTGACACAGGGATGCGTTAGTTACTGCTGAGCAGTGCTCGCACAGCGTCAAGGGCTTCTCTGCTCCTCGCACTGCCCCGCCAGCGAGTAGGTTCTGGTCCACAGCATTGCCGTGGCAGAGGGTTATCACAGACTCAGAGAATGGTCGGGGTTGGAAGGGACCTCTGGAGATCAGCTAGTCCAACCCAACTGCTAAAGCAGGATCACCTAGAGCAGGTGTCACAGAATCGTGTCCAAGTGGGTTCTGAATCTCTCCAGAGAAGGAGACTCCACAACCTCTCTGGGCAGCCTGTTCCAGTGCTCGGTCACCCTCAGCGTGAAGATGTTTTTCCTCATATTGAGATGGAAAATGACAAGGGTAATTGTGCCAGTTGGCCGCCATTCCAGGGAACGGTCCTGGGCACATGCACTTTCTTGCTGTAGAGAGAGTTTTTGGATAGTTCGGTGAAAGGCAATGGGAAAATGTGAGTGCATGCTTAGTGAGACCTGGGGAAAGTTCCTTATCTTTGGTGTCTCATCATTACTCGAGTTGGTGACTCAACAATACAGCAAGCGTAATGCTTCCCTTTCTCTCACATGGTGGCTGTTGTGTGAGACATTTGGGCCACAGACTGGCTCCCTCTCTCTAGGTGAGACTCCGTTAAACTGGGCCCCTGCATTGCTTCCAAGGCACTCCCCCAAAACCAGACAATTAGTCTCCATGATGATGCAGAGCAACCACTGTTCTGAGTGGAAAAGCCGCGTCATGAGCAATGCAGTGCCAGGGTTCATTGCTTTCACTTCTTGTCGTTCTCCGAGATCCTGAGGTGGGTGCAGGAAAGCTGGAGGCAGGAAACTGTCAACATCAAGCAGCCCCACTCGCTCCAGTAGCTGCACTGAGACCCCCCACTCGCTCCAGCAGCTGCGCTGGGAGCCACTCCAGTAGCTGGCACCACAAGCCAGGGGTGCCCACACCCCCGGTTGACTCCAGGAGCTGGCACCCAGTCCACCCACGCCAGCCCCCCCAGTAGCTGGCACATCGTCCTTTCAGTTCACAGACACACAGGGCAGAGAGTGAGAGACAGAGGAGAAAAGATTTAATAAGAAGGTATTGGAAGACAGGACAGACATCATCTCTGTCCTGATACCAATCACTTCTCTCTGGAGACTGGTGTCAGCAGGTTGTCCATCATCTGAAGCTTCTTCAGCAAGATGTGAGGGGACCAAGTTGGGCAGTGGGTGCTCACGTAACAGGAGCCCTCTTCATCTGCAGCCACTTGAGCCTGAAGCTCCTCAGCAGCCTTCTGTCAGAAGTCATCCTGCTCGGCCCGTGCCAGCAAAGCTCCAGCAGGCTCTCCCATTTCTCCAGCTCTCTGCTGAGGGAACGATGTCCTACACAGTTCCTCAGGGGAGCTTTAGATGTGCAGTGGCACTCGAGCATTGATCAGCTGATGGATGCTCTGCAGTTTCCTGGCTCGCTCTTGCAGCTGCTTGCTAAGGAGACGCAGCTTAGCACTCTTCTGCTGGAGCTTCTCCACCTCCTCCCGCACTTCAGGAGAGCTTCCCTTCCTCAGAAGACAGTTCTCCTCTTGAAGGGCACGGCACTGCCTCTCCAGGTCTTTCAGGGCGCTCTGGAGGCAGGCGTTCTGCTCCAGCAGCCTGCTGTGACTGCTCCCAAGCAGCCAGTCCTCCTGATTCTCTGATTCGGTCTGAACGCCCACCTCTGCCACAGACCGCCCGCTGCCGGCACTTCCTTGTGGCGGGGAGTGCAAGCTGTGCGGCGCCAAGTCTTGCCCCACAGCCTTGAGCAAAACCTCCACGCCGCTTCCTTCCTCCTGGAGGTCAGCATGGCAGGAGGGAGATGCCGTGAGGCTCTCCAAAGAGCGGGGCCCGATGGTCCCAGTGTCCAGGAGGGTCTGCAGGCGCTGCCAGGTCGTAGCCTTGGCCCTGGCCTCCTTGCAGGAAGCAGGCTGCTGGCCCTCGAACCGCTCCAAGATGTAATTTTGGAAGAGTCTCCTCTGTTGTAGCAGTTCGTCTTGCAGGCGGAGGATGCGGGCAGCCTGCTCGCCATTGGTGTCCCAGCGCAGCTTGCCGAGGACGTCCTGGAGCTTCCCGCGGGCCTGGCTGCTGCTCCAGGCTCCTCTCACCAGCTCCTTGGCCAGCTGCTGCTGCAGGTCCCGTGCCTGACGGATGGCGTCACCACGCTGCTGCTGCAGCATCCCCTGCACCTCGCGCAGCTCAGCCTCCTTTGAGCGCAGCAGCTGGCGGATCTGCGCCGCCCGCTGCCGCTGGTTCAGCTCCCGCAGCCGCTGGAGCTCCCGTGCCTGCTGCTGCTCCCATTTGGAGTGCAGCCGTTCGGCCAGGAGCCGCTGCTCCCGCTCTGCCGCCTCCTTCAGCTGGCGAGTTTCAGCGGCGAAGCGCTGGCGCAGCTCTTGGGAGCGGAGTCGCTCGGCCTCCAGCTCAGCCCGCAGCCTCTCCCGCTGCTGCTTCTGCTCGTCCTTCTGCACCGGGCCCCGGCAGGGTGAGGGGCGGCTGCGTGCCACAGGCCCCCGTCCCGCACCGTCCCGGCTCATGGCTGCAGGGATGGCAACCAAACACGGCCACCAACAGCCACCAACGTCGTGCGTCACTCCCTCTCAGCAGCTGCTGCCTCCCTTGACCATGCAGGTGCGCAGTCAGCGTCTGCAATGAGCCAAGGGTGGGCGCATATGGCCTTATATGCATGTCCTGGCGCTGACCTCACAAAGGAGGGGTGGGGCTGTGGGGCCTTATAAGGTGTGTCCTGGTGTTGACCTCACCAAGGAGGGGTGGGTCCACATGGCCTTATAAGGTGGGTCCTGGTGCTGACCTCACCAAGGAGGGGTGGGTCCACATGGCCTTATAAGGTGGGTCCTGGTGCTGACCTCATCAAAGAGCGATTAAGCCACTCGGTTTTGTTGCTTCTTATCTTACTCCCGATAAGACAGGTAGACTCCTTTCCATAAGAAGGGAGTTGTCATGTTCTGTCCCTGACGGTGAAGCAGGGAGTCCCTGCTCTGGATCATCTCCTCCTCCTCCTCTACTCTGGAGAAAGATCCCGTAGGTTGTTGCCTGCATGGATGAGCAAGCAGCTGCAGGAAAAACTCAAAGGGAAGAAAGAAATTTAGAGTATGCTCAGCAGTGACTCAATCATCCCTGGGTGATCAGCGCTGTTTCCAGCACAAATCCAACACACAGCCCCATACTCGCTACTATGACAAAAGTCAACTCTGCCCCAGCCAAAGCCAGCACAGCTCCCCAGCACAAGAGAGGATTTTGATGCCAGGACCAATGAGGGCTTGCCAGCTTGGCAGAGCACGGCTGCCTTTTCGCGTCCTCAGGTGTCCCGGCAGGGGCAGGCTGGGCTAAAGCTTCTCCCCTCCTCCCCTCCGCGTGTTGTGGTCTGGCAGGGCAGCTGGGGCTTTGTTGCAAGCACACCCTGGGTCGAGGCGTGCTGTCCTGCAGGCAGCAGCAGAGACCAGGCATGACGCTGTCTGCTTGGCACACTCGGGGGGGTCCCCATGGGAAGGACAGCATGGGACTGGGCTTTTTGTTCCAGCTTTACTAATAAAAAAGAGAAAAATCTATTCAAATGTGGCCGTGTTCAAGAGAACAACTTCATCTCTGCAGGGCTTGGCAGGGCCAGCAGCGCAGCGACCGCAGGCTCCATCGTGCTGTTGGCACCTCACTTGACAGGATGAAGACGGTCTGAGTTGCCAGACAGCTGACCGAGGGATCGGTGTCTTTCGCCAAGGGCAGGAGGGCTGCAACAAAAGGAAACAGAGCAGGCATGAACCCCCACTGCCTGCCTCTGGAGACCCCCAGGAGTCCCCTCTAGAGCATGCCAGCCCCAGCCATCTCTTGCCCTGGCCAGGAGGAGCAGGGGAGGCAACCGGAGCAGCTGGAAGCTGCTGCTCAGGAATGCTTAAGTACTTAAGGACTTGTCTGAGAAGTGAGAATGCCTGGGAAGTTTCTGACTGTCCCGGGTTCGGCTAGGATAGAGTTAATTGTCACCAGAAGCTGGGATGGGACACAGCCAGGACAGGTGACCCAAGCTAGCCAAAGGAGTATTCCCTACCATGTGATATCATGCTCAGTATAAAAGGGGAGCTAGTCGGGGAGGGGCAGTGCGGCTCCAGGGCGCGTGGCTCAGGGACGGTCCGGTTTTGGGACCAGTCGGAGCGTGCGGTCTGAGTTGTACGGTCGTTGGGTGAGAAACTGCATTGTGTATCACCAGTTTTGTGTATTCTGTTAAGTACTGTTGTTGTTATTTCCCTCTCCCTTTGCTGTCCCAATTAACTCTCCTTATCTCAACCCATGAGGTTTTGCCTTTGCCCATTCTCCTCCCCATCCCACCCACTTCTCACTATTTGTGAAGCCTTCTGTAAGACTCTAGTATGAAGAGCTGTCACAGCGTCTGTAGGGGCTATGGGAAAGTGTTTTCAAGACCCTTCTCCTCAGGGTCACTGCTAAGCCGGTCAGGACCCATCCTGCTCTGATATATGGGGTTATTCCCCCCCCTGATGCACGACTGACCACTTCTCCTTGAAAAACTTTACTAGCTCCTGTTGGCCAAATCCCAGAGTTTCTCAAAGTCCCCCTGGACTGCAACTCCTTTTTGCCAGCTGTTCCTGTTTGTGTGCCAATGGCTGGCCCTGATTGTGGTGAGCCATCAACACAAGACCTCAGCATCAGAAACTGCAGGACACTACAGCTAATGAAAGGAGTTCCTAGTTTGTACAGACCAATGTGGGAATCAGCACGACAACCATCTTAGAAACATCCAAGGAGGGTACAAAGCCAGAAACGCCAGGGCCGGTGGGGAAAGGGCAGAGTTGGGCTGTTTGTAGAGGAAGGTATGAAGATGATCAAAGAGGAGAACTTGGGAGGGAGAAGAAGGGAAAAGAAAACCAAAGGTTAAGCTCAGGTATGATGAGGCCTGCTTGGGGTTACCTGCCTAGCAGCCCTGCGTCAATGACTTCAGTGGGACAAAAAAGCCACAGCTGATCACTGTGGACTTATGTCTGCTCACTTCCACGATCATGGGGAACCTGAGTGCTCTGCCTGCTGCCATCAAGGGAAGACCTGTGGTGGAAGGAAATGCACAATCACTCACCCTGGAAGGGATCGCGGGAGGTCTCTAGGCCAAGCCAGACCACTGCCAGTGGAGAAAGGAGAAGCGAGGGTTGGGCTGTTTGTGTGCTAGGCTGTTAATGGAAAACATCGGCCTGTATAGACATGCATACTGTAGTGATGTCTCCAGGAGCTGCTCTTAGACTCGCCATCTATGCAGGAGCTGGCCCTGGGATCCCCTCACCCCTCCAGTTCCAAAACACACACACACACACGCACAGAGCTGTCTCCATCACAGAATCACAGAACCACTGAGGCTGGAAGGCAGCCAGCTTCCACCTTCTCTGTGCTTCCTCTTCATGCTGGATTTTTGTCAGGGGCTCCTTTCTCATCCAGTCCAGCCTCCTGCAATGTTGCTTGACTTCCTGCATGTCTGGGTGTACTGTTCCGAAGCTTGAAGAGGAGATCCTTGTCTAGCAAACAGCTCTTCCCTCTTCTCTGCAGGACCCTAAACCATGGGATTCTTCCAAGCAGGTTCCTCAGCACGCCAAAGCTGTCTCTCCTCAAGTCCTGCTCTTTGCCTTGTTCCCTTCTCTCAGGAACCTCAACTCTACTTTCCCACCCCTGGCTGTTCCATCCCTGACCAGCTCTTCCTTGTTTCGACGTATGACGTCCTGCAGGACAGCGCCCTCTCACTGGCTCCTCGGACACCCTTGTCAGGAAGGTGTTGTCAATGAACTCCAGAAACCTCCTGGATGGCTTTCACCTTGCTGTGCCCCTTCAGCCAATATTGGGAAAGTTTAGGTCAGCCATGAGGACCAGGGCCTGCTGAATTCAGCCTTCCCTTTGGGTGAATATAACACATCCAGGATTACTCAGAATCTGTTCCACCTTTACATTGCCTTTGTCTACCTGTCATCTCTGCCTCCAGCTTTCTGCTCTAACCAGCCCCTGGGGAGGCTTCGTCGGTAATGGTCCTCGGTGGGACCTGTTAACACTCCAAGAAACTTTGGAGTTTGCATCTGACTTGGACTTCTTCAAAGGTTTCTTCAATTTCCTCTCAGTGTCTGAGGTTGAGGGACCAAACCTTCCCTCAGAGGGGTCATTAAAATGCCTTGGGCTGGTCCTCTGCTGTTGATCTGAGCTGGGCTCCTGGGATGGAGGGAGCTCATGGCAAGCGGGCAGCGCTGCAGAGAGACAGCTCTGCCCAGGAGCAGCTCCTCTGCAAAGCGCAGCAGGGCTGAGGGCACTGCCTGCAGGCAGTGAGGGGAAGAGAACGGCTAAAGGCAGATGGGACTGGGAGGATGCTGAGAGCTCAGAAGAGGAGAAATCTTCACGGCCCTTGACACAGTAAGTCTCTGGGTGCAGGCCAATGCAGCTGCAGTTCATGGAGGGATCTCCTAAAGCTGGCATAACCCACAGCCTATGGGATCTCTCTCTTCTATAGAGGAGGAGGACGTGCTCCAGAGCAGGGTTTTCCTGCTGCACCATCAGAGGGACAGGGCATGACAGGGTGACAGGGACAACTGCAGAGGTGTGAAGGTGAGTGTGCAGCCAGGGCTTCCAGGATTGTCCTGGACCAGACTATGGCTGTGTGCCGGGGCAGGGACTCTGCCACCTGCCAGGGTCAGCACTCAACCTGCCTGGGGAGCTCCCCATGACGGTGCAGGGAGAAGCTGGGAGTTAAGAAGTGAACCTTGGCAGGCCAGGGTCCTGGTGTTGAGAGGGTGCTGCATGAGTCATGGTTCTTCACAGCTCAGGATGACATGCAGGACATTAGTAGAGGCAGCATTTCAAGAGGAAGGTCAAGGTAGGGACTAACTTAAAGATGAAGACCGTTGCAGGGTCTGTGATCTCAGCTTTCCTCTAAAGAACGAATGCTCTAACAGAAAGCTGCCCCTGGGCAGAGCCCTGCTGCCAGGAGGTGTCTTCAGGGCAGAGCTGAGCACAGAGCAGGTGGGATGTGGTCTGTGAGCACTGACAGGGAGGAGACTTGGAGACAGAGAAATGGCTCCCGGCAGGGACAACCCCAGGGAGCAGAGAGCCAGGTCATCCGTCAGCATCACTGTCTGCTCAGGTGCACAGAGAAAAAAAAAAAAAGAGGTTTGAGAAATGGACTTTGAAACTGGACTCTTCTGAGCTCACAACAGTCCAGTGTCTTCTTCAAGTACATTGTGTGTAGAGATCATCCTGCAATGAAAGAGGTGTAAAAATTACAGGGCACCTGCCTGGTGACCAGCAGGTCACTTGTGGGCAGACCAGCTCTCCTGACTCTGCATTAGGGATCAGGGAGCCCTTTTGTCCCTCAGGGCTCACCAGTGTCCAGGCTGAGAGCAAGGTGAAAGATGAGGATTTCTGCCCCTTCAGAGAAAGTGCCCTCACTCAGCAGCACAAAGGTGAGCTCAGAAAAAGGAATTGAACAAAGTTTCCTCCCAAAAATGAAAAGTAATTTTGAGGGGATTTTTTGAGAAACAGCATAGGACAGGCTCAAAGAAGTCTGCCCTGACTTGTCAATGTCTTGTCCTCTTTCAACAGTTCCCCAAGCCCAGAGTGAACAAATGTCCAACGGCAGCTCCATCACCCAGTTCCTCCTCCTGGCATTCGCAGACACACGGGAGCTGCAGCTCTTGCACTTCTGGCTCTTCCTGGGCATCTACCTGGCTGCCCTCCTGGGAAACGGCCTCATCATCACTGCCATAGCCTGTGACCACCACCTCCACACCCCCATGTACTTCTTCCTCCTCAACCTCTCCCTCCTCGACCTTGGCTCCATCTCCACCACTCTCCCCAAAGCCATGGCCAATTCCCTCTGGGACACGAGGGCCATCTCCCAGACAGGATGTGAAGCACAGGTCTTTTTCTTTCTCTTTTTCATTTCAGCAGAGTGTTGTCTTCTCACCATCATGGCCTACGACCGCTACGTTGCCATCTGCAAGCCCCTGCACTACGGGACCCTCCTGGGCAGCAGAGCTTGTGCCCACATGGCAGCAGCTGCCTGGGGCAGTGGGTTTCTCCATGCCCTGCTGCACACGGCCAATACATTTTCCCTACCCCTCTGCCACGGCAATGCTGTGGACCAGTTCTTCTGTGAAATCCCCCAGATCCTCAAGCTCTCCTGCTCAGACGCCTACCTCAGGGAAGTTGGGCTAACTGTGACTGGTGCCTGTTTAGTCTTTGGGTGTTTTGTTTTCATTGTGGTGTCCTATGTGCAGATCTTCAGGGCCGTGCTGAGGATCCCCTCTGAGCAGGGACGGCACAAAGCCTTTTCCACGTGCCTCCCTCACCTGGCCGTGGTCTCCCTCTTTATCAGCACCGGCATGGTGGCCTACCTGAAGCCCCCCTCCATCTCCTCCCCATCTCTGGACCTGGTGGTGTCACTTCTGTACTCGGTGGTGCCTCCAGCCATGAACCCCCTCATCTACAGCATGAGGAACAAGGAGCTCAAGGATGCAGTGTGGAAACTGATCACTGCATGATATTCAGAAGCAAAAAACTGCCCATCTTCTGCTGCATAACAACTATTATTTAACTCATTACAGGCCCAGCCTGTCGTCTCTAATTTATATTGTTGATGATGGTGTTTTACTTGCAATGATGTTGTCATCCCCTCTCTAATTCAGTCTCTGCTGCGCTTTTCTGACCGAGTGGCTGTGTAAACGAGGAGCCATGCTCTCTGTGTGTTTAAGTAAAATAAAGGAACCTGCAGCAAGGTCGGGTTTTTTCTGAGATCCTTCCTCCAAGAGCTTTATTGAGGTGCAGGGACAGTTCCTGTGTGCAGAGGTGGCAGGGAAGAGAGTCCTGGCATGCAGCCACTGCCAGGAAGAACTTGATCTCCAGAGCTGTTCTCTTTTCACTTCCACACTCTCTTTCTGATCCCTTGGCTTTGGTGGAAGGCCTGATTGCTCTGCAGCTTGGTCACAGTCCTGCTGCGTGGTCGTCCTGGGACCGCAGGCAGGGACAGGCAACGGGCACTTCTGTGACAGAGCTGGCCTCCGTAGGAGTGGTTCCATCATGAAAGGGCATCTCCTCAGGGCAGTGCATGAAGGCTTAAGCCTTCCTCCAAAGTCGCTCTCAAGAACATGCCCAAGAATGGGGCCCACAGATGAAAACGCCAGTGAACAGCTAAAGTGTGTGAGTGTGCAGGGTGGGGGCACAC